>NW_027217979.1:0-14391 GCF_042767895.1 Penaeus vannamei | reverse complement strand
ATTCAAGGTCAAAACTCATTCTTAAAAAAAAAAAAAAAAAAAATAAAATAAAAATAAAAAAATAGCTGAAAGGTGATATTATTCATATGAAGAAAGCAATCCAAGAGTAAGATGAAACAGTATTCTGGAATGTTTTACGAGTTTTAAATATATGGAAAAAATAGAGTTGGTCTATATGCATTCATAATATCATGATCACAAGAGAAGGTCAGTGATGTTAACACAGCTAGTAATATATAGGACAAGAATTCCACTGAAAATTCAATTGTCCAGATATACCTATTACATTAGTTAATGTAAATGATTTTAGTAAAACAGTAACACAACAAATTTTCAGTAATGTTGTCATATTTTCACATTAAAAAACAATTATATAATTATATTCAATCTGAATATCTTTAGTTTTCATATATAGAATTTTCACGAAAACATTGTCTCGCTACATAATACTCGTTTGAAATTCCCGCTGGCATCTGCCTCGTTGCTTCTATATCTACGTTTTCTATTGACGAATGCAAAACAACACACACTTCGTTCCTCCGTCTTTAAAGGTAATTAAACGTGCTACCTTATTTATTATGGAAATATTTTTGTGAGTAGATATTTGTGATTATGCAGAGACTTCGCCAGATGTAAATGAAAGAGAAAACGTTGATTTCAATTCCATATAAGAAACTGTCCCTCATGGATGAGGCAAAGCGGAAATATAATCGTTAACCATTAAATACTGTAAAGTAAACAAAGAAATCCACCGGAAATATTTTTTTTACAACAGCCTTTATGATTAGGATAAGTTAAGGATATTGTCATCCCGATTGCGAATCTACATCCAAATACACTTTCGGGTTGGGACCGTTACTATTTTCCTGATAGCGTAAAGTATGGTTGGATGTAGACCTTTAATAGTCCGGGAGGTAACTTAAATTACATGAGTACATAACTCAACTTCGTTTGGATTTGTGAACGCAACAAAGACTTGAATGCAAGCCATTTATATATCAAAAATAAATAAATAAATAAATAAATAGACAATTAGGCAATTTCCTCCTTTATAATGATAAGTTTAGGCACTAAAGGCATTGTCACACTTACTTTTTCCGTAAATTGTTAAACATTTTTCTGAAATTGTCAATTTTTGAGCGAATTGTCGATTTTCCGGTCAGACGATAATGATTCTTTACCATTTGAAAACCTTTCCGTCAACTTTTTCAGCCAAGCATTGTCAAATCAAAAGCGCTATTCGAAAATATTTGCATCTAAATCGAATAAAATTAATTGTGGCATAAAAAATACGGGAATAAATTTAGTATAGATACTATAAAACAGTGAATATGAAGTTTATTCTCTACTGAAAATAATAAAATTTGTTTAAGTGTTCGAAAGATTGTTTACATCCGAGCGAGCAGTACACGCCATTCGTCCCTAGATTCGACATCACAGATCGTGCTAATTTTCTTGTCTGAACATGCTTCTCTGAGGAATTTCTCATCGATAGTATTCGTCAGAATCGTTGCCTCTGGGATATCAGAGATAGCAGGTACACAAGAATAAACTGAAAATGCCATATCTTGTTTTCCCGTGTGACTGTAAAAACCTTAGTTAAAACCTTTATGATTACATAGCGAGAGGAAGCCACGAAATCAACAATGTAAATAACGATAGGCCTACCTAGTAGATATAAGTCATGCAGTCCGTTGAGAAATCCCTTTGCCAATTCAGCATGTTCTTTTTGATTATATATTTTTTGTCTTTTGAAATCAAAGTGTTTAAGTTTGACTGATTTGCATAAATATAAAGTCAACAAAAAAATAGCGACACCTTGAATGTATTTGAAAACTGATTTTGCACTTTGTTGGATATTTAAGAATACAGACCACTGTGATCAGATTAAAACCCTGATTGTTGACATATTACATGATTGTTATACTCTAACAATTTAAATCTCACTTAGCTCCTGCATTATAAGTATGATTACCATTATCAATGATTGAAAAATATAAAATATTTCAGATGGATACAGTCAGGAGGGAGAAAATAGACATGTATTATCGATCCACCACAATGGCAGCGTGCAGTCAAGAAGTAGAGCGCGTGTCATTGAAGAACATCAACTAGAACATGAGCTTCTAATCTCTATGCAGATTCAGTGTTTTGAGATTTACTGAAACCATTTTATTGCTGAATTCTATGCAGAATTCAACATGTGATAATTCACTTAGAAGAAAAAAGTAAATAAAATAAATACCAGACAGTTCAAGTGATTCTAGTGGTAACTGGCCTATACCAAAGCAGACTGGCGATCGACCCTCTTGGCATGTTTCGTCCTTAAGTGAACGTTCAAAAAGACGCAGAACAGAAAACATGCGCTCAAACTATTCGGCAGAGGAGTTAGCTTATAGTAGTCAAATTAACTTTTGTAAAGATGGTAATATTGATCAAACTATGCAAGGAAATAATTGCAACTTTGATGAACGGGTACGTTCATCAAAGTTAAACACTAAACTACAAGTGCCTAGAGAAATAAAATTTACACCATCAGAAGACCTGGCAGTTATTGTCAACACCAATTTACGTAAAAGACAGTTATGCATAATTAAGGAAGAAACACAAGAGAAACTGTGATATATATCCTTACAATACAATTTTACAAGAAAAGCAAAAATGCTATGCAAGTAACTTAAGCTTTGAACATTTACAGTGTTTACTCCTGAACAGGCTTTGGATCGGTTATTGGACAGCTCGAACAGTCTTTTTTGACGATAAGTACGAACATAGAGAGGGAGATACCAACTTAGAATTATTAACAAAGTGGGATATTCTGTATCATCATATCAACATTTGACGAAGGCGATATAATGGAATAAACTGAAGAAGTTTGTTTTACAATACCTAAACTCATTTTTCTATATGTAAAAGCTGACTTAAACTATGATGTGGAATAACCTAGTTTCTTCTCCTATTTATTGATGGCTCCTTAGAGTGGTTAAAAATAACTTATTACAGCTAAACACTTGTGGTCTGATTGAATATCATTAAAAACTGTAATCTGACTGCGTCTTGGCTACCACCTTGTGCGTGATTGAATAATGAGATACACGCTGGAATAATATTAACTGGTGACGGAGTGGCAAGCATCATCAGGCTGAAACCCATACACCTTCAGCAGCCACATGTTATATGTGTGACCCTCCCACAAATCTATCTTCAATGAATGCCTTGAATGCCATGACCAATGGAATAAAAAGAGAAACTCTGTCTTGTGGAATTGCCCCTCTTCATCTTCTTAAAAACACCATGGAATGCGTACTCCACATAAGCTGCAGACTGAAATTCAAGTCATGGGGAGCAGGTGAGGAAAACAAGAGAATCATGACACGAGAAAAAAAAGGGGGGGGGGGTACAGGAGCTGATACAACACTTGGGCATTAATGTCGACAAACTTGCACAAGGTGCAGGAACTACTAACTGTGGTAACACAGCCAGCCGCTTTTTTGAAGCATATGAGTTAGTATTCCAGATAACTGGTGTTGACAGGGAATCAATTTCACGTCTCAGGGTCCTCTTTACAGCCCTTAACTATGGTCTTGACATTAATTCAGATAAATATAATGGCTATACCATTGCAACAGCACAGTTATCTGTCAAAATACCAGTCGTTCTATACGCCTGTGTTAGTACAGATTTTACTTTTGCATGCATTTTCAGGCGAAAAAAAAAGCACTTTGTCAATTCAAGAGCTTTTTATACCAGTGGGACAGTGATCTGTCGGGCGAATGGAGGTAAAGCCAGGATTTACGTGAAGTTCGTCTACATCACACATGTAAAACAACAAGAATTAGAATAAATAAAGATTTAATCCCCTGGTTGTCTGGTTCCATCAGAATTCAAGGATTGCCAAGTTACCAGAAAAGTAAAGTATCTGAAAACAAGAAAGTGGTGCCTTGGATTATTTATTGACCTGTCTTTGAGACACGCTTGAAATTATTGGAAGTGATTGAGGATAATATGAGGTGACATTGTGAATACTAATGCATAGGTGCTCAGTCACTGGCATGACAGTGAATAATCATTACAGACACCACCTAAGCGTGGCATTTTGTGTATATATGGTGATTGTATATATTAATGCTGCTGCATGCCTCACGGTTTTTCTAAATATGCCATCTTTCTATATATGTAGATTCATATATATACATATATATATATATATATATATATATATATATATATAATATATATATAATATATATATATGTATATATATATATATGTATATATATATATATATATATATATATATATATATATATATAGAATAATAATTAATTGTTCAATTGCGTGATCTGCAGTCAAACTTACGTCTTGATTATTACCTTGTATTATTTCTATGCTCTCTCTGACATTTAGTTTAAACTGATCTTTAACATAGTATGTTCTATCTTTAAACAATACATTAATTACACATGTAACTAACCAGAGGTCATTTTTATTATGTGCAAGTTTAATGACCTTATGACATAAATAGTCTTTTGTTTAAAAAAAAAAAAGAAAAAAAAACATAGCTCAACGGTCCAACGAAAACTCTCAGTACACGTGAAATAAATTTGATTCGATATCAAATCGAAAAGACTAGTATGCCCCCCCCGTCACCTTCGGAAGAAACAATTGTAGGGAAGTGTATGCATTCATTGATGTTATTGCTATTCTTTTCCAGCAACATGATTACCCAACCTGAGACGTTCTGGAAAGCAACAGGACCAAGCTGAGGTCTCGCATGGTAGTTACCTGTCATCCCTTGTCAGTTCCCAGATGACTTCTGTGATCTAATGACTGCGCCATTGAAAGATTTTTGGCCAGCCCAACCATTTCTGGCAGGCCGTCTCATTGCTTTCTGGAGGCTGTCGCAGTTCAGGAGACAGCTGGCACCGTTAACTGAACATGTCCTCTGACCGCCGGTGTTGGTTCCTCGCTAAGAGAGAGTTTGCATGTTGTCCCCGTCCTGATCCTATTTGATCCATGTCTACCGTATCACTGCTGTCCTTCAGTCTTCTGTTCTCTATCCAGTTTCCAGCACCTCATCTACCATTACTTTGATCATCCCCCAAGAACCATTTTCCTTAATAACCAAAATACACTGGTGCTTTTCTATCTCTTTGGGATCTGTTTATTCCCCTATTTCCATCATTGTATGACTACATAGGCCTATCACTTTTACCCAGTTTCAATAGCCCACATACAAACAAATATGAGCACAACAGAAAACTGATTTTCCATTAATACTCGTGACTGTCAAGAAGTTGAAATGAAAATAAAGTCAATTTCGGCAAGAGGGGCGAAAATCGCCGAAAAATCACCAGACGGTCCCCTTACCATGTATTCTTTATATAATACAAGGGTAATAAAAGCACAATTATTTTAACAATATTTATTTTTAACCTACAGACATTCTACACTTTTCTTAAGCAAAAAAATAACCGACAGAGAAAATACTCCGTTGATACGTTTCTAAAGGATATCCTGAATCCCCTGCAAGGCAACAATAAAGTACATTGTTCAATAACATGCAATCAAAATTCTTGAACACACTTTGATGTCTGTACTGTAGTATATAAAGATATGAAAGAAGGGTAATGTATATGTATGTTTTCTTTTCAACTTTATATATCTGTGACATAACAAATGTATATGTATATCTATATCTATCTATGTCACATCTATCGATATCAATATATAAAAAAAACTTGCAGCATAATCTTACCAAGCAGACATGGGTACCAAAATTGACATTGTTCATGGAAGTGTCGAACATTAATTCTGTCAATTATAGTTCAAGATTGTGTGAGATCATACTTGGTTCCAGGAAATTTTGCATAAAAAATAAAATTCTCAAATTTTCATCTGATACTACTTGAACATTTCAAGAATGAACCCTCTTTCTGTTCAGATACAGATTATTTGCAGACTTTGATAGGGAATGTGATTTGAGTCAGTAGCCCTCAACAATTTGGAAAACCATAAACTGCCATGAAAAGAGATCCCATCTTGATTTTCTGGGTGTCTTTTATCTGTATGAGGTTTATTTAATATACCTCTAGGAACTATGATGGCCAAATGGCTCAGGAACCGCATGTTACTGATCCAGGACGCACTGGTTCAGCTAATTTCCAAGTCTGCCCTATCACTTTTCAAGCTTCTGCTTATTAGAACTGCAGGGTGTGTTGCACCAATGTGGCTGGGTTTTGGAGTGGGGACCACTTGATATGTGTTGAAAATATCAGGATGGATGCTTTCAACTCAGCCTGGATTTAACTGCGAAGACCCACAGTGCATCTGTAAAATATTGGGTTGGACAATGACTCGCCAACGAATTATCATTTCTTCCAATCTCCAGAAGACAAGTAGGGATTTGTAATTATATTTCATAGAAATTGCCCACTATTTTAATATTCTTAACAGAAGAGCATCACTGACTGTCAGAAGGTCAAGGTATCTTTGAACACCTACTTCTCTTGCAGTCGATAAGTGTTCCAGTGCCCATAACACAGTGACTCTGCATTGCCGTGCAAACCCACATCATGAAAGACAGCGACTTATGCATTCAAATGAATGTAGATTATGTGTATTTGTAAAGGAAGAAAGAGATTAAGTCACTTTACATTAGTGAGTCATCAAACTTCCCACAGAAGTAGGAGTGCACATTCCACCATGTGGAAGTCATTCATAAGGCAAAAAATTAAGGATCATGTCCAACTTGATTTACAGTTCAGTTATCATGATTATGAATTTTCTGAAAATTGCAAAAAAGAGGTAACATTGCCTGAAACAATTTCCAGCTCAAGGAAGGCTTAGCAAGCCAACTGCTTTGGTAACCAGTGATTTGTAGGAATCATTCCAAATATTGTGATGCCCCGGGGATTGTGGAAAAGCTGAAAATTAAGGACTAAAACATTCAGGAGATGATGATCATGTCAGTGAAGCCAGTTGAAACCAGGCTGATAGTTCTTTTTAGACAATGAGGCACGATGAATTAAAAAGGACTGAAAAAAGTTGTTCAACAATAAAAGATATTTTAATCCTCATTCGAAGTGTAAGGACATATGAAAAAAATCAAATCAATTATATTAGTTCCTCAGCGTGATAAAGGTATCATTTACAAATTACTGGGGGAAGGTGCGTTGTTCGGCGCTCGCTAAACGTTTCCATTTTCTCCCTCATCAAGGTTGCGAGGATGTTCCATCTTCAGGCCGCGCATCCTGCGCGATGTTCCCATATCAGTAATTTCCTCCCACGCATCTTGTTTAGCGGGACCGCTTGCAACGGATTCAGTGTTTTGGATACAAATCAGATCCCGTTCTGATGGGTTTGCGAGCGCGCTTTGTTGTCTTCGCCACCACTCCGCCTCCAGTTCCCGTGTCTGGTGCTTCACGACTAAAAAGTCAAGATGAGATAAGCATAGGCAATCGCGAGCTTGCGCTGGCGGGGCCGTCTGCGACAAGGCTGAATCTTCTGCGAACTCACACGCTCCCCGTCCACACGAGGGTTGGTGAGTTGTGCATCATTCCTTTGATGTGAGAGCAAAGACCGACAAACGGCCGATCGTATGTTTGTATCATATTTTAACAAGCAACGGTGCAACGCTATCCCGTTTACACAGCTACGTAACGACTATACGTGGAAATGCAAAGTTTGTACGCACCTTTATATGTAGACATGGACATGAAAACTTCCATTGTCATGATCGCCACGACACCAGCATTTGCCTGTGGTGGCACCATCTTAATGATGCCGGCTACCAGTGACTTTATTTATCATCGTAAGTCCATTAGTGAATCCGGCCCCTGGTCCACAACCTGTCCCCCCACCGCTCTGATTACTCCACAACAATCTATGGGGATTCTCGTACTTGATCTAATATTACACTCAAACCTAACTATTAAATTTCCCCAGAAATTATCGCCAGCAAATGCTCGATCTTTCACCCACCTTTCACCAGCCGCTCCGAGCGAAACGACGCGCTAGACAAAGATAGTTGGAGATGTCATTCTCGAACACTTTTCCACCTAATATACAAGATATTCCATCCAGCAATCATTGCAAAGAACATGATATCAACAATTCATTTAGAAGCTGTTAAACTGATTTTAATATATTCAAAATAAAAGTAACATAATAGCGACTTGGCAACATATCTCAACGGTCCAAGGAAAACTCTAAATGCGCATGAAAAACAATTTAATTCAAATGTCAAATCAAAAATTTCGAGATTTATACTCACACACACACACACATATATGTATATAACATATACATCTATGTGTGTATAAATGTGTGTGTGTATATATATATATATATATATATATATATATATATATATATATATATATTCATATACACACACAAATTCATGTATATGTACACATATGTAAATATGCATATGTGTGTAGTGCATATATGTATATATATATAAATTATATATATATATATATATATATATATATATATATATATATATATATATATATATATATATATTACATATATAAACATATATATATATGCATATATGTATAAATATATATATATATATATATATATATATATATATATATATATATATATATATATATATGTATATATATATATATATATGCATATATGTATATATATATATTATATATACATATATATACATATATATACATATATATATATACATATATGTATATATATTTATTTATTTATTTATTTATATTCATTTATATTTATATATATTATGTATATTTGCACGTATGTACATATGTATGTATGTGTGTGTTTGTTCATGCAAGCTTGTATATGCATATGTTTAAATTTATTAAAGCCTATCTTTCTTTTCAGTTCCAGACAGCGTGCAATCCGGAGTCCAGCTGTATCCGCGCGCGATGGCTCCCCGGGACGCGTTCCGCCGAGGTCCCGGATCCCCCGTCAAAGACTTCCTTTAAATGCCGGAGGGGAAACTAAACCTTTTTCGCGGGGTTCTCGGTTTCTACTGAGTCGGTAAGGTGGTTACTGCGCGTTGGTTCACTCAGTATGATTTCATAATGTGATCTATGCATACCTTTTGACTGTTTTGTTTTGAAGCAGGAATGGTCCGATGGATTTTTTTTTTTTTTTTTTTTTTATTGAAGGTGTCAAAGGCAATTCGCATAAGAGAGACACATAAGAAAAAATAGAGAAAAAAAAAAAATAATCGTCAGTATATATATATATATATATGTGTGTGTGTGTGTGTGTGTGTGTGTGTGTGTGTGTGTGTGTGTGTGTGTGTGTGTGTGTATAAAAGGATTAGAAAGCTACTTGAATATATGATTATTTTTTCTACTTTTTTCTTTCACATAATGTAAGGACTCTAAACCTTTGTGTGCAATTCCATCGTTTTTTAAGCTCCGTATTTGAGAAGATTGAACTTTCGACAAAATCGTTGTAGCTAGAGTAGCGGGGAGGGGGGGGCTAGGGGGATGGCGGGGGGCTTGGTTTTCCTCATTCCGTTTTCTTGTCGAATGTATTTGGACTTTTTTTTCTTTGCTTTTTAGTCAAATATACTTCATTTTGCATCACTATCCGGGTTGATATTTAAAAATTTACGTAAAAAAAATCTTTACCCATCTCTACTCTTTTTTTTTTGAGGGGGAGGGGGGGGGTTGTCTGTCTCTCAATTGTATGGTACGAATAATTTGTTCACAAGTCAAACATCCTTGCCACATTAAGAAAATATATATTTATGCTTTTAGACTAGCCAGTAATGAACATCACACACGTATGTTGTCATGATCGGATCTGCAAGCCAACATGATGATGGAAGTTCCTGCAGGCTGAAGCGAGGTAGAAAAAAACTGGAGTGCAACAGAGCGACATAAAACAGAGGAACGAGCACTTGCGTCAACCACTTCTGAGCTCGTCCACTGCAACCGTACAAGCTCGCCCGCAAAATCAAAGTCTGTTTAAGTACTTACATAGACCTTGCGCTAAATTACCGTTATTCACACGTATGCGCATGTATCAAAAATGCAGATATACGCATATACACACACACATGGCATAAATACGTGCTTACATACATTCGTGAATACACACACGCATGTACACATTTTCACACAAATACACAAATACACATGCGCACAAACACCCAAATCCACACGGATATGCATACACGTGTACACACATGCACACGTGTCCGAGGATCACACAACATGCACTGGCTATCTGTGTATCCATCCATCCATTTACATACTTATAGCATGTAACCATTTTCCATCCATCTATCCATATCATATTATACACGCAGTGAGACATTATAAAGCTAATGATATTTTGAAAATCAAATCCAATGCAGTTTTTCTTCTTTTTTCTATACTTCGTTTCATTTTTCATTTCCTGTGTTGTATTTTGAAGAATATAAAAATGCGTATCGGGTCCTTTTGTTGTTGTTGCTTTGTTTATCTTAAAGGACTTTGGATAGCTAAAAGAATTGTAGACTGTTCATTACAAAAATATACATGATACATAGGCAACAACTGTTCATTGACCCTTTGGCTGCCCTACATTTTTTTATACTGATTTCAGTGAAATATAATTAGAATAAAAACGATATCAAGAAAAGAAAGGAAGTACACAAAAATAACAGTGATGAACAAAAGAACAATCAACTTGCAACACCCAAACATTTGACCGAAGACAAAATATATATGTAGATATTTGCACGCCACTTTTCTCTGTCAGTCAGACTAACGAACAGAAGAAACATGCAATCGGTCCAATAAACAAGAGAAATGCTGGAAATGACGGAGGGCGAACGAGGTCAATCCCGCGAGCAAATTCAAGCTGGGTTGAGCTGGGTCAAGCGGGGTCAGCAACACGAAAGCCAAACATTTGAGGGAAGAAGCTTATCGTGTTTTTAATCCCAAAATAGACACATGCACACTGAGTTTATAATCCTATTGAGAGAGAGAGAGTGAGGGAGAGAAGAGGGAAGAATGAAAAAGGAGAGAGAGAGAGAAGAGGAAAGGAGAGAGAGAAAGAGAGAGAGAGAGAAAGGAGAGGAGAGATATAGATGAAAGAAAGATGAGGGGATGAGGGGAGAGAGAGGAAGATAGAAATAAGAAAATATATAGACAGAAATAAGAAGAGAGAGAGAGAGAGAGAGAGAGAGAAATAAAAATAAGAAACAGAGAGAGAGAGAGAGTTCAGCACCAGAGGCAGAAACGGAAACAGACGTAGAAAAAAAGCAAGAGAAAAATAGCATCGATTGGCTGCCTCCCTTCTTCTCTCCACTTATCACCATAAACCACTTGCATGCTCGTCAGTGCAAGCATAAAGGAAGATAGACAATTACAACGCACAGTGATAAACGTGTAGAATATTTATTTTATACGAAAGCACTTCCAAGCACAAGGTTTAAATCGGTTTGGGGGGAAATTAAGGCAATGACTCCTTTACTAGATATGAAATTAAGCCAATGATAACTTCATCATACACGAAATTAAGTCAAAGGGCATTTTCTGAAATAAAGTCAGTGATTACTTTGCTAAAAATGAAAGTACATTAGAAAAGTAAGATCTATATGGAATAGAGAGTGTAAAATCACTATGTAGATTTTACTAGAATCAAAACACCAGCATGCAAACTTAACATGAAATGATATTGCTTGAAATATGATTCTGAAATGGTTCTTGGTACAATGTCTATCTCGATTTGTTTTCTTTTTATTGTATGACCAGAAGAACGACAAACATCTTGGGGTTTTATCTGCGTAAAATTCTTCCTACTGAAGTAAGGAATCTGTTCAGTGTTAAAGAAGATATTCTTTTTGGTGTAACTTTGACATTGTTGACATCTGAGAGACTGGTTAGCTGATGTGTCGTCTCAGTGAAAAATTTAGAGAAAGGGGGAGAGAGAGAGAGAGAGAAAAAAAAGAGAGATAGAGAGAGAGAGAGAGAGAGAGAGACAGAAACAGAGACAGAGATATAGAGAGGGAAGGAGAGAGAGAGAAAAAAAAAGAGAGATAGATAGAGAGAGAGAGAGAGAAAGACAGAAACAGAGACAGATAGAGATATAGAGAGGGAAGGAGAGAGAGAGAGAGAGAGAGAGAGAGAGAGAGAGAGAGAGAGAGAGAGAGAGAGAGAGAGAGAGAGAGAGAGAGAGAGAGAGAGAGAGAGAAGGAGAAAGAGAGAGAGAGAGAATGTCTGCTTCCCCTCTCATCAATAATTGCTTCTCACTTAAATTAGAAAGGTTGTAGTGTGATTGGTATAGTTTTTGGTATATGACTAATTGACTTCTTGTTTTAAAAATGAAGTAAGAGCCTTACGTATGTATGGCTGCCGGAGTATGTGCGCGCGTGTGTGTGTGTGTGTGTGTGCTTGTGTTTGTATGTGTGTGTGTGTGGGGGGGGTGCGTTTGTATGCGTGCGTGTGTGCGTGCGTGTATGTGTATGTGTGGACAGTATATGTATAAATGCAAATAAACAGTAAAAAAAGGAGTTAAACAGTAAAAAAGGGGTTACAAAGCCAATACTCGACCGGGAAAATCAACTCCACTTTAGATTTCCTCTGAAGACAGCCGTGCAGGTACGCGCTCGACCCTCGCGTTCGGACAAAGCGAGACAACACCGCCAATGAGAATAGCTGATAAGGACTGAAATTGCCTTCCCATTCTAGCAAAAAGGCAGGAGGACATTGCAATACAACAACGCACCGGAGAGGAGACGAAATGGAGGACACAGAGACTTGATTGGATACGTCGGAGGCCATGGCGAGAGTAGTCGAGGCTTGCAACGCCGTGGAAGTGACCTGTCAGAGTGGTAGTGTATATAGTAATGGCTTTGGCTTGGGCTTCGTTGTATCGTGTGTCCGTTTTTTCACACTTTTTTGTTTGTCTTTACTTCTCTTTTGTAATTTTTGTGTGATAGTTGTGCGTTTTAGTTAGTGATATTTGGGACGAAATTTTCTTCCGTATGAAAAGCTATTATATTTGCCATTATATATGATGTGACAAAATTTTAGTTAAGGAAAGCTAGAACCACTCACATAATATGTGTAGACATATAACAACTACTTTGAAATTATGTTTCCATAATGGTCTTAAATAATATAAGAACTGTTGTGCCTGAATTACGTACCTTTTTCCAATGTTAAAAAGCGACATATATGGAAATGGGAGTCAGCTTCAGATGATAAAGGTAAAAGGTAGCAAATGCACAAAATTATGGTGTGAATACTGATGAATGTGAATAATTCAATCATTGGTGATTATAAAATAATGGAATTAAAAAAAAAAAAAAGAATATGAAAGTAAGGAAAGTATTCTATCTTTTTATTTATAAGCTCAATCTATCTGTTTTATGAATAACACGAACTGATTGACGCTTTTATGAATTATAATTATATACGTCACGTATGTGATTAGAAAGAGGTACTATAAATGTAGTGGAAATATAAATATACTTTACACAATCATAAAAGATATCAGTTACGTAAATATGTAAATATTTATGAATCTAGCGAAGCATCATTACACAAATATCTCTACACAAGTTACAGAGAAAATCAGACACAGATCATAGTAATATATGCTCGTGTACGGGAGTGTATGTAATCGTATCATAGTGGCGAGTGGTGTGGCGGTAGCAATAGACTTTCACTATAGGTAGATGAAATTTAGCCACACGCTGTAAATGGCGTGGTATTTTCCAGGTCGTGGATGCGTCGTTGTGTTAAGACAAGGAGGAGAGAACCCGGAGTAGCGTGTGTCCCGGGAGAGGGGTCAGGGAATGACTAATGACGACTCGGCGATGTGGGTTTATTTATCACTGGAGCGATGTCGAGTGTCATGCTGGGGGAGAGAGAGAGGGGTGGGAAGGGAGAGAGGGAGAGAGAGAGAGAGAGATTGGGAGGGAGAGAGAGAGAGAGATTGGGAAAGAGAGAGAGAGAGAGAGAGAGAGAGAGAGAGAGAGAGAGAGAGAGAGAGAGAGAGAGAGAGAGAGAGAGAGAGAGAGAGAGAGAGAGAGAGAGAGAGGGAGGGAGAGAGAGAGAGATTGGGAGTGTGAGAGAGAGAGATTGGGAGGGAGGGTGGGCATGTGTGTGTGTGAGAAAGAGAGAGACAGACAGACAGACAGACAGAAAAAGAGAGAGAGACAGACAGACAGACAGAGAAAGAGAGAGAGACAGACAGAGAAAAAGAGAGAGACAGACAGAGAAAGTGAGAGAGAGAGAGAAAGAGAAAGAGGGTGTGTTAGAGAGAGGGGGGAGGGAGAGAGAGAAGAGGAGAGAGAAAGACACACAAACAGCCAGACAAACAGATATAGAGAAAAGTTTAAGTATATAAGTAAGCGTGATCCTCTTTCCGTTTATGCTTATT
>NW_027217977.1:0-5000 GCF_042767895.1 Penaeus vannamei | reverse complement strand
ATCATCGTCCTAGTCGTTATTGTTATCATCATTATTATCATTCTCATTATCATCACTGGCTGAGTGATAACTTTAAATTTCATATCTCGATTGATTATTGATATCAGCATTATTGTCATCATTTTCATCATCATCACCATCATTATCATCATCACCATCAACACCACCACCACCATCATTATCATCACCATCAACACCACCACCACCACCATCATTATCATCACCATCAACACCACCACCATCATCATCATCATCAATATCATCACCACCACCTCCACCACCATCACCACCATCACCACCACCACCACCATCACCATCATCATCATTTTCGAAAGACTGATGATACGCCTTCCAATACGAAACTCAACTTCAAAAAGACATTAATAACTGGAAATGGAAAGAAGTTAGACCATAAACGAAAATGCTCGTACGTGAAAATTAGTCATTCACTGAATAAAGACCATTAAAAAAAAAAAAAAAAAAAAAAAACGAAAAAAAAAAAAAGTAAAATACATGCATTTACAAAAAACACAAACCACGGATGAGCGAATTACAAACTCATCATCATTCGCTGCAAATAAATATCGCCTTGCCAATTAGGGATAAGGGAATTTTGTAAATATAAAAGGAAATGGAACATGGAACTATCCACACTGCATTTAACTAGATGATAAAGAAAGATATTGGAAAAGCAACAACAAAAAGACATAGAAAACAAAAATATGTAATCTGAAAAAATATACATGAACAAAATCGAAAGAAACGTAAAAAAATGACAAAAGTGTTATATATATATATATATATATATATATATATATATATATATATATATATATATATATATATATATGTGCGTGTGTGTGTGTGTGTGTGTGTGTGTGTGTGTGTGTGTGTGTGTGTGTGTGTGTGTGTGTGTGTGTGTGTGTGTGTGTGTGTGTGTGTGTGTGTGTGCGTGCGTGTGCGTGTATGTGCGTGTGTGTAACAAAAAAACTACATAAACAAAATACAAACACGATTTTTTCCACCGAGCTCATTTCCTGCTCTTTTCCACGTAGTTTCAGCCTCCCTGAAGTGAGCTCAGGAAAAAATATGTGAAGCACTTTGTTGACAGTCTTTCCTTCGAGTTTCTGCGGCGAGTGCCTTGTTTGGGTTGTCATTAATGAGGGGCTCCGGGTCGTCCAATCAGGAATGGGAATGGGAATGGGGATGGGAATGAGAATGGCGGAGGGAGAAAGGAAAGAGAGGAGTGAGAAGTGTCTTACTCTGTCTCTCTGGATTCTGCCGTCGGTGATGGTGATTTTACAGGGGTGTGCGTATGTATGTGTGTGTGTGTGCGGGGTGGGGGTGGGGGTAGGGGACTCTTATAATTGCAATGAGGATATATCGTATTTTGTTCCGTTTATTTGTCTTTTTTTGTATGTGTGCCTGTTTGTTTTGTTTTGCAGGATCATGCAAAAAAGTTGCAGACGGATTGTGATGAAATATATATACTGTAGGGAGATTGCCCATGACCTAGAGACCAAAATGGTCGTTAAGAAATTCATTTTCGTCTTTAAATCACATCATAGGTAATTGCAGAGGTTTATTTTTTCTGAGTATTTTCCATGTTTATTTTAATTGTTTCACTTGCATCACTTGTAGCAACAGCATCTGGTCCAAGGGTAAAAAAAAGGCTATGCAACATATTCATGTACAAATGCAACTGGAAAGAAAGAATGTTATCAGACTCTATTGTTTCTTTTTTCAACTATGAATTTCGCAGATAATTTTCCCTATTTTCTTTCCGTTTCTTATTTCTGCCTTTGCGGTGCAGTGGTAGCGTCCTCGTTTAGAAATCTCGCTGATATACTTTCACATCCTGCACCGCATTTGTATAGTAACCCCGGCCATTCCTTGCACATGGCAGGTAATTCAGAAGCAAATACAAACAGACAACCAGTCACACCAAGGATCACCATTGTAACAAATGAAAATAAAGGAAATTTTCATTGTTGTGATGATTCTCTCTCTCTCTCTCTCTCTCTCTCTCTTTCTGTCCCTCCCTTTTTCCCTTCCTCACTCTCCCACGCTCATTCTCTCTCCAACGGTACAGAATACGTATATATTTCCGACCACGGATTCGCGTCACTGCATATATGGGATTTCCTCCTTTTTTTACCCCTCACTCGTACCCATTCCCTCATCCTCTCTCCCCTTATCTCCCTACACCCTCTCTCCCCTCTTTCCTCTTCCCCCACACCCTCTCTCCCTTCTACCCCTGTCCCCTCTCTCCCCTTTTCCCTCTTCCCCCACACCCTCTCTCCTCTCTCCCTTCTTCCCCTCTCCCCTTTCTCCCCAGACCCTCTCTTCCCTTATCCCCCCTACAGCCTCTCTCCCCTCTTTCCTCTTCCCCCACACCCTCTCTCCCCTCTTTCCTCTTCCCCTTTTCCGTCTCCCCTCTCTCCCTTCTTCCCCTCTCCCCTTTCTCCCCTTTTCCCTCCTCCCCCACACCCTCTCTCCCCTCTCTCCCCTTTCCCCTCTTCCCCTACCCTTTGCCCCCTCGTCATAGACACCTATGAATACGTCGGATAATCCATTCCCTTCCGCGTGACAGAGAAAGTCGTTTCATACAAAGCTGGCCGAATAATGGGTTTCTTCAGCCTCGGCACACGCAATAATGAGTTGGTTATCCTTACCTTCGCCCGGGTCACACAGGCAGAAGAGCGGAGGCTTAAGAAAGGGGTGGTTGTGCGTCGGTTCTGTTGTGGTGGACAATCGTAATGGCGAGGTTAATGGGATGTTATTATCGTTTGGCCACGAGAAGGGAAATTCCGGTTTTGATGATTCATTATTTATTTCTAGAAGCATTTAAAGCTCATGTTTTGCTTTTTTTCTGAAAAGCAGATTTGACGATTTGGATGCATAAGAGTGAAGTATTTGGTGTGTCGTGCGATTTTTTGGGAATAATGAACTTTATTGAAAATAATATATTTTTTGGACGGGACCTGCGGACGGTGTACACAAAACAGGAACTTGATTCTCATGGCCTTACCGTTGTTGTTGCTATTTTCATTATCATTATTGTTATTATTATTATACTTATCGTTATACATGTTATTATGATTATAATTATCATTACTATTATCATTATCACTATTATCATTATTATTACTATTACTACAACTACTACTACTGATACTATAATCATCATTATTCTAATCATTGTTATTATCAGTACTACCATTATTTTTATTATTAGTAGTAGTCGTGGTGGTAGTAGTAGAAGTAGTAGTAGTAGTGCTAATAGTAGGAATAATAGTAGTAGCAGTATTAGCAGCGGCAGCAGTAGTAGTAATAGTAGTAGTAGTACTGCAGTGTAGTGACCTGGATTGCAACCTCCACGTCAGATGACTATCCGAGGAGCAGACGGACGTTGGCGTCGCCGATATATTAGAGTATGCCGGCCGCTACTATATGTCGGGAAGATTGGTCAGAAGTCCTATCTTATTACATATTCATCTATTCCCATTGCAATATCCACGACAAGATACATAATTCCATTCTAAATTTCGTCAGTTCACATTCAAAATGTCCAGTGCCTATTCCCAGATTCCCATTTCCAGTACCCACAATCCCCACACGCCCGTAAATAGCCAGCAGTGGATTCCCACGGGGGATTCTGCCGCCTATCATTGTTTGGGAAGCATCGCGCTGGACTCCGCTTGTCTTTTGAAACCGGTCGTTCGGTTGAAACAAAGGAAACCGCTGTGAAACGTTCCACCTCAGCCTCCGGGTCTCCTGAGATAAGTTACAAGTGAGAATTTTAGGATTTGAGGATATCAGAAGTCTGAGTTGGATACTGTGCTTTTTTTCGTGAGTTTTATATTAACGTGGACAGGTTTATGCTTCGTTTTTTATTCTTAGTATTCTTAATAAAGCGCATGTTTTAAATGTAAATAGTTTCTTTTATGCCTTAAGAATATCCGTCCTATCTACCATGATTCATACAAAAAAAAAAAAAAAAAAAAAAAATCTAACGTATACTAAGGTTTAGAGGACGTAGTCAACGTAACTTTACCGTAGTTCATGAGTGATGCTCGCGCTGCCGCAGATCTCGTTCGCAGATGTTAAGCGAATCGTCTCCGCGAAAGCCAAACATTAGGGATCATTATGAGAGTTAGATCATACTTGCGAAATCGCTTTCGCCTTCAGCATAACCGTTAAACAATATCTTTGTGTATAACCGTCATAATCTGAAGGTAGAACGGCAGCTCGGTAGATGGCGTTAGTAATCGTTATGTGGGGATGTTTACTTCTTCGCCAATAAGTATTAGAAGACCATTCCTTTATTGGCAATTTGTCAGTTTGACCTTTTCATCGTTTGTGCAAGTATGTTCAATTTAAAAAGTATGTAAATTCGCCTGTAAATAACACAGAGCCATCTGTTAGGCAGTAGTTTCACACCATTTCACATTATTGTATGTTAGATGAATCTTGAGAATACTTAATTTTCATCTTTCGCAGCCGGGGCCCGGATCTTCAAAACAATTTACAATGTTGCATCTTGGATCGAAGCCGTTACGACGTCGCAAGGTCTCCGAGGATGACGTCACACATTGTAAAGTGACTTGTAAGCTACGACTGCTCCAGAGCTTCGCCGGGGAAGACGGAGGCATCGCAAGTAAAATTAATCAATAGTGCCAGTTTCATAGATCAAGAGTGCATGTTTCCAGCGGAGATTATAGAACAGGAAGATGTCAATGGAATGGCGATGGCTAAGGACGAAATGCGATCGTAAGTCGAAAGATATTTTCCAATCTTAAGGCACAACGATCGGCTTGTAAATTGTTCAGCCAGATTAAACATTCCAGTCTCATTCCCATCATTCATCTTTTTCCTTAAGAAATTCTCGCTTCTTTGGCTTATTTCTTAACTAATTTGATTCTGTGGCTTTCTCTCGTTTTCTTCTTAGCAATATGGTTATTGTTATTATTTTTGTTATCATTGTTATCATCATCATT
>NW_027217975.1:0-7500 GCF_042767895.1 Penaeus vannamei | reverse complement strand
AAGAGCATAGAAGATGAAAACAAGATAATTAGAAAAGGGAAAGAATAAATAAAGAAAAGGAGTTATAGAAATAGATAAGAGGAAGATTAGATGAGGAAGATTAGATAGAGGAAAACAAAATAAATAAAAAAGAGAGAATAAACAAAGAAAAACTAGATAGGAGGTAGACTGGATAAACTGGGAGGATAGCAGATGAAAACAGAATAATTAGAAAAAGGAAATAATAAACAAATAACAAAAATATAAATAAAGAAAAAGATTTATAGAAATAGACAGGAGAAAGATTGGATAAATTGAGAGCATAGAAGATGAAAACAAGATAATTAGAAAAGGAAAAGAATAAACAAAGAAAAAAAGTTATGGAAATAGATAGGATTGAAGACTAGATAAGGAAGATTAGATAGGGGAAAACAAAATAGATAGAAAAAAGAAAGAATAAGCAAAGAAAAAAGGAAAAAAAAAAACTAGATAGGAAAAAGATGGGATAAACTGGGATGATAGCCGATGAAAACAGAATAATCAGAAAAAGGAAAGAATATAGAAAGAAAAAAAATAAAATAAAAGAAAAAGAGTTATCGAAATAGAAAGATGATTGGATAAATCGGGAGCATAGATGAAAAGAAAATAACTAGAAAAAGGAAAGAATAAACAAAGAAAAAGAGATAGAAATAGATAGGAGGAAGATTAGATATAACTGAGAACATAGAATATTAAAGCAAGATAATTAGAAGAAGGGAAGAATAAACAAAGAAAAAGATTTATAGAAATAGACAGGATGAAGATTGGATGAATTGGGAACATAGGAGATGAAAGCAAAATTCGAAAATTAAATAGATAAATTAAAAGAGTAAGCTGAATAAGAAATAAATAAAAAATAAATAAAAGGTAAATAAAAAAGTAAATAAAAAATAAATAAAAAAGTAAATAAAAAATAAATAAAATAAAAAAGTAAATAAGAAATAAATAAAATAAAAAAGTAAATAAAAAATGAATATAATAATAAATAATAAATAAATAAATATATAAATATAAAAAGCAGGGGATCAGTTAGAAGGGAAAGAAAAAGAAAATCGATAGATTAAAGCTGACTGATAAATTAAGAGACAGATTCCCTCTAAATCTACACGTGTTTAGAAAAAAATACCCAAGAGATACATAAATAAAATAGATTATATATTTAAACCCCACGTCGTTTTTTTCCCAAGATAAGGAAAAAATACAAAATACAAAGAAATACATTTAGAACAAAGAAATATGTTTGGAATACAAAAATATACATCTAGATACAAAGAAATACGTTTGAATACAAAGAAATAATACAAAATATACATTTGAATACAAAGAAATACATTTCAATACAAAGATATACATTTAAACACAAAGAAATACATCTAAACACAAAGAAATACATTTAAATACAAAAAAAATACATTTGAACACAAAGAAATACATTTAAATACAAAAAAGAGAAATAATACAAGGAAATACATTCAAAATACAAAGAAATACATCTATAACCCAACGTGATACCGACGATAGCCCTCACTCAAGCTATAGACCTACCCCCTCCGCCCCGTATATCCAAAACCCCAGGTGTAATTAGACCCCCAGATGCACCGAAGACCCCCAGATGCACCGAAGACCCCTGGGAGAGCCCGAGGATTAAGGAGACCCGCTCGAGCACGGAATTCAGAGCTTGGAGGCCGGAGAGAGTACAAGCCATCCTGCTGATGAGATTCCAACCTGACCACACCGAAGGAACGTGTTTAATGGGGCTGCGTAAATGGGTGCTGTTACCCGTAATGTGTTACAGTGGGTCGTACTTAACGGAAAGGGGTGGGGAAGGGGTGATTGGGTGGGGGGGTAAGGAAGGGATGGAGGGGGTGAGGATGGGGAAGGGGTTGGGGGGGATGGGAAGGGGTGGAGGGGGATAAGGAAGGGGTGAGGGAGATGGGGAAAGGGTGGAGGGGGATGGGAGGGGGTGAGGGTTGTAAGGAAGGGATGGGTAAAATAGGGAAGGGGTGGGGGTAAGGGAGGGGTAGGGGAGATAGGGGAGGGGTGGAGGGGGATGGGGAAGGGGTGGTGGGATGGAGAAGGGGTGGTGGGATGGGGAAGGGGTGGAGGGGGATGGGGAATGGGTGGGGGGATATAGGGAAGGGGTGGGGGAGATGTGGAAGGGTTGGGGGAGATGTGGATGGGGTGGGGGAGATACGGAAAGGGTAGTGGGAGATATGGAAAGGGTAGTGGGAGATAGGGGAGAGGTGGGGGGATAGAAAAGGGCGGGGGGATGGGAAAGGGTGGAGATGGAGAAGAGGTGGAGAAGGGAGAAGGGGATAAGGAAGGGGTTTTAGGAGAAGAGCAGAGAAAACGAAGAAGAGGGAACTAGAACGGGAAAAGAGGGAGGAAAGGGGGATGGGAAAAGGGAGAGAAGAAGGATTTAACGTAGAATAGATCTGGTATTGGATATCGATAGCTACCTTTATTAATTGTTCTCAGGGGAGGAGGGGGAGGGGCGAACGGGGAAGTATTATAAATGAGGTTAGTCTCGAGGTACGCTGAAAGGGGCCGAGGTGAGAGTTTAATGAGATTTTTACTTCCAGGAGAAACTGTTTTGTTTATTTTTTCCTTTATTATTATTATTATTATTATTATTGTTATTGTTGTTGTTGTTGTTGTTGTTGTTGTTGTTGTTGTTGTTGTTGTTGTTGTTGTTGTTGTTGTTGTTGTTGTTGTTGTTGTTGTTGTTGTTTTTTTTTTTTTTTTTTTTTTACTGATTTCTAGAAAAAATCGATGATATAAAGGTATTAGAAATTAAATGGTAAGAATGCACATATATTTGCATTTTACATTACAAGTGATTTTATTCACATTTTATAAGTATTTGTAAGTGTTCTATCTTGTTTATAAATAAATTTTAATTTTTAGCCTTGAATCAATTAATTATTCATTGTCACCTTTCGAATGCAACGCCTAATTTATCGTTATAATCGTTCTTATCTGTCTGTCATTTATATCTTCTCATTTGTTCAGTTCGTAATCCCGGTAATGCATCTTTTTTGAGTTGAACTTGATCGTCCTATTATCCTAATTATTCATTTTTTGTTTTTATGTTGTCTATTTATCTATTTATTTATCTAATTCAAAGGCAGCTAATGTCCATTTGTATTTGGTAGTATTCATTCTATAATTACCTTAATATCCTTTATGAATACAAACACTTCGTTGAATCCGAACTAATGTATATGCATTCTATATCTGTTTATTGTCCTTGTCGCTCTTGTTATTATAATCATTACAGTTGAATTTAGCTGCAGAATTTTTTTGCGGATTTTTTATTTTTTATTTATTTTTATTTTTTTGTCCGTTGCTTAGTCCAGATTAAATTTACCTTCATGTCTCTTGATGGTTCTCTTGCATGTCAGCATTTTTTTTTCTTCCATTTACTTCATCTGCAGATTCTTTTTCTTTCTTTCTTTCTTTCTTTCTTGCTTTGCAATATTTCCTTTGAGCATAATTCCCCCTTCTTTCTTTCCCTTTTTCCATCATCCATTTCATGCGTCCTTTAGCACCTTCCTTCACACAGTTTGCTAATCTATCCTTATTAAACTTTGTAGACATAAGCGAACTTTTGCATTTTTGAAGACTCCAATCCAAGGGCTATACTCGCTACGTAGCATTAATTTCGCTCATATGGTGCTACTATTAATTCTCATTATTATCATTACTCTGTGTGTGTGTGTGCATACATGCATATATGTAAATGTATACTTGTGTGCATATATATATATATATATATATATATATATATATATATATATATATATATATATATATATATGTGTGTGTGTGTGTATGTATGTATGTATGTATGTATGTATGTGTGTGTGTATGTATACATATATATATATATATATATATATATATATATATATATATATATATATATATATATATATATATATCGACATAGACAGCCATAGACAGAAACATATGCTAATACATATACATTTGTATTTTTATATGTTAATTTGCCCCCCCCCCCTTCCCCCTTCCCCCCCTACCAACCAGTGTTAACGAGCCTCCTGTAATTCTAGCCAATTACCTCAAGGAGACTTAGGGACGGTACGTCTTAATTGCATCATAAAGGGATAGCACAGGATAGGAGGAGTAAGGGATGGGTGGGGGGGGGGGAGGAGAGGGAGGGGGAAGGTAGGCGAAGAGGGAAGGGAGGAAAAGAAAAATTGGGGGGGGGGAGGGAAGGTAGACGAAGAGGGGAGGGGGGAAAAGAAAGGGGTAAGGGAAGAGACGAATAGAAGGGGAGGAAGGAGAGGTAGGAGGGGGAAATAAGGGAGGGGAAGAGAAGAAACGAAAGAGTTGGTAAGCGAGATGTAGAAGAGAGGGAGTGCGAAAGGTACACGGAAGGAGAAAGAAGGGAAAAGGAAGAGACGAAGAAAAGGAAATAGACGATACAGGGGAATTAAAGAAAGGGAGGTGGAAAGAGAAGGGAAAAAATAAAAGGGGAAGAAAAGAAAAGAAAGGAGAAATAACGAAATACGAGAAGAGACAGAATACAAGGAAAGAGGGAAAGGAGGAGGAGAAGAGAAGAGAGGAAACGGAGGAGAGGAGAGAGAAAGCATAAAAGAGAAGAGAGAGAGGAGATAAAAGGAGGGAGATAGGAATCATATGAATTGGTACCGGGATAATTATGAGATTAAGATAAGCGACAGGTACAGTACTTGTCTACCTGTTACCGCTGTGGCAGCTTCAGGAGGGAACTTCTAAGAGCGATTAATCAAATTAGCTTAACGATGTGATAATGATGATTACAATAATAATAAAGTGATGATAATATTAATAATGATAATAATAATGATGATAGTGGTAATAATAATGATAATGATCATAATGATAATAACAAAGCTATAACAATAGTAATGGCAATGCCAGTGACAGTGACAACTACAGTGACAGTGGCAGTGACAGTGACAATGACAGTGACATTAACAATGACAATGACAATGAGAAGGATAATAATAAATCATAATGATGATAATGACAATTACAATAACAATAATGATTATACTAACAGTAGGAAAAGTAAAAGAAAAGAAAAGAAAAACAAGAACAATAATAATAATAATCATAACGGCAAGAAAAGTTTCTGTTGAAAAATATCCATCAGCATCTTAGAAGGAATTTGTCCTTCCTTTCAGATACTTAGAGATTTACAATTAAACCCTATCTTTGACTTTGACTTTGGATAAAACTGACATTCAAATCGAAAATTAAAACCTAGGCTTACTCTTCCACATTCTTAATTCGTATTTATCTATCTATTCATTATCTATCTATATATTCGTGTTGTCTCTAATGAAGAGATACCAAGAAAATAAAGCTTTTCTTGCTCATCTCGGAAGACACAAATGGGCTTTCTCGAACCTCGCTGAACATCAAGTCCCCAAAACGGGCCTGATTTGGACCATAAAAGTTTCCCCTCGAATCCCGTTTTCTGTGGTTCTCCCGAAGATTTGGTTCATGCAAATTTCAGAACGCTTAAGAGGAAAGAAACATCATTGCCAAGTGATTAGAGTAGATAAGGGATAAAGATACTTGCATGCCAAATATCTCATGAGTAGTTACGGTGTATGAATGGGTAGGTGTGTACATAGGGATGAATTAGATAAGGTTTGTGAATGAATAGTATGAAATTTATGAATTGATAGGTTGAATTATCGTTTTTTTTTTCTAATTCCTGTGATTGATAGGGAAACACAGTAAACTATGTATATACATATTTTTTTCTCGCTCGTTTTTTTTCTTTTTTTTATCTTTCTTTTTCTTTTCCTTTTTTTACATTAGTATAGGCCATTAGACATCGTATCGGAATTCAGACAAATCTCAAAAATTATTTAAAATGTATGAAGCTAATTAGCAATAGGCCATGACACCAATACTAATAGAACCGGCTTCGAATCCTTGTCAGTAACAGATAGGCAAGTACAGTGCTATTTCTCGTTGAAGGCTTCTATCCCATGTATCTCCTTTAACTTTCTAAATATAGGAAGCCAAACCCCTTCCCTAGTCAAAGGGAACAGCTGTACTTTTTTGAGTGGCTTAGAGTATTTGGTCAAACTTTAAATTGTGTTTTCTAATCTAAATTTAAGTCAGTCTTTAGTGACGATGGTGACTCTTACTTACTCTCGACTTCAAGAATATTCGTATACTTGACATGCATAGATAGAGAAATAAATGCATATGTATCAGGTTAGACATGTATATCAACCGGGCAAATAGATAGTTAAATGTATATCTATCAGATATAGAGACATATATGCCTTTATTTCTGCATCTGCATTTATGAAAATTCACTGGGTCGGGCCTTGCACAATTTTAAAAAACCGGCTGAATGTCAGTGGATTCATCTACATCTAGTGCCACTTAATACGCCATCAAAATTGAAATAATCGTCCTTTAACTTTTAACATTTAGAAAACCAAAATCACCAGCTTACAATATCTATAACTTCTATCTATACAGCGACAACTAACCAGCTTACAATATCTATAACCTCTATCTATACAACTACACGATGTGAGTCCACCACCCTCTGTTTGCACCCAAGTCCACTGCCAAAGCACTGCCACAACCACCACAACCACTAAGCCTTATTGAGCAGAGGCCTTCCTTCACAACACGGTACAAGGGTCTAAATGCCCTTACATCGTGTGTACGGGGAGGAAAACGACCCTACATGTACTATACAGGCTCAGTTCCCCAAGCATATGTTACTGAGTTTTGCTCGAGAAGATAACGTATTTGCTGTGTTCTGAGGTACGTGGAGTGCTTATATAATGTTAATAAAATGTTTGGGAGTTCATGATAAATATTGCTGACAATTTGGTGGTGTCTTTTATATAAATATATTTTTTCCCACCTTAAAATGTTACCATATGGCATCGCAGAATATACAACATAGATACAAATATACATGAATCCATACATGCATACATGAATCCATACATGCATACATGGATACAGACACACATACATGGATACAGATACACATACATGGAGACAGACACATAATACATGGAGACAGACACATAATACATGGAGACAGACACACATACATGGATACAGACACACATAAATGGATACAGACACACATACATGGATACAGACACACATACATGGATACAGACACACATACATGGATACAGATACACATACATGGATACAGACACACATACATGGATACAGACACACATACATGGATACAGACACATATACATGGATACAGACACACATACATGGATACAGACACACATACATGGATACAGACACACATACATGGATACAGACACACATACATGGATACAGACACACATACATGGATACAGACACACATACATGGATACAGACACATATACATGGATACAGACACACATATATGGATATAGACACACATACATGGATACAGACACACATACAGGGATACGG
>NW_027217973.1:0-5000 GCF_042767895.1 Penaeus vannamei | reverse complement strand
AGCAACAACAACAACAGCAACAGCAACAGCAACAGCAACAACAACAACAAAAACAGCAACAACAACAATAACAACAACAGCAACAACAACAATAACACAGCAACAACAACAACAACAACAGCAACAACAACAACAGCAACAACAGCTACTACTACTACTACTACTACTACTGGGTAAGAATGAGCTTATTGAACCGTATTTATGTTGACAAATGTAGAAAAGGTATGAATGAGAATGAATATCTTCACAATACAAGAGATGCATTTGACCGGTTTCGAATCTATCTTCTTCAGAAATACATATCTGGTATTGTGAAGATATTTATCCTCATTCATACCTTTCTATAAGGATGATCTTGCAATTCAAAACATGTCAGTAACGGCATATTATCGCAATGTGTAAATGTGTTCGTGCAACAAGTATATTTATTCACACAGGCATATATGATGTGTGTTTGATGCAACCAACAGTTGGTATCTATTTCCTAATATCAGTGGCGGTTATGGGTTCTTGTATTTAGTTAATATATTTGTTATATATTTTATATTAGTTATGCGTCCGTATTCCTTTGGTGTAGATCATTGCCCGGGTGTGTGTTTGGATGCGATGACGGAGCCTAGACTTCAGGTTGGGTTATCTGTAACTTATTTAAGAACCATAACGGCATTTACAATACGCTCAAAATCTCTAAGACTCTACCATATATTGGAAATCTATATATAGCTTTACAGCAAAAATAACAAAAATAAACATAGATTACTCTTTAAAAAACAAAACCGAAGTCCGAGCTACACCGTCGCTATCGCATCTTCAACCGTAATGGCGGGAATATGGACGAACACGTGGGTGATTTTAGCGCCATGTCTATACGCCCGGTTTTGAGGATTATTTTCGATGTTATGCTATGATACTAATCGTGTAAATAAGCCCTATAATAATAATTGTCGATGGGAAAGCCTAATTGTGCTATATTAATAGACGAAATGAACTTATAACATCAAAAGTGTTCCATAGAGAGAGTGAGATAATACTACATGTACGATGAACAATATTGACGTAATTCCTGAAAAAAATTATCCGAATAGCTAAAAATGATTTACAATAGCATATGGCTATAGATTTCGAAACACTGGCATCCGGTTTGATATGTTGTCCATGTCTTAATATCATAAATTTGTAGTTATTATAATTTCGTGTCTCGAATTATTGACTTCTAATTTTACATGTTTGGAATCGTAGAATTATGATTATATCTATCTATCTATCTATCTATCTATCTATCTATCTATCTATCTATCTATCTATCTATCTATCTATCTATCTATATATCTATCTATCTATATATCTATCTATCTATCTATCTATCTATCTATATATATATATATATATATATATATATATATATATATATATATATATATGGGCGTGTGTGTATGTATGTGTGTTTGTGTGTGTGTGTGTGTGCGTGTGTGTGCGTCCGTGTGTGTGTGTATTAACCTTTTTCTCCTTTATTCAGTCAAAAGTATTTTTCACCTTGCGAAATGTGTTTTTTATTTATCTATTTATCTATCTATTATTATTGTCATTATTTTATTTACTCGCTTTTATTTATTTGTCGTTTCATCTCCTTTTATTTACCTGAATTGTCTATTCTTCCATGTTTCTCTTTCTTTTATATCTAATAAGAAATAAATTATTGATTAAGGAGTGTTTTTATGAGAAATTTGTTACGTAAATAAATAATAAAAATAGTTATACCTGATTTTTTTCCTAAATACGATTTCGATATACAGTTATCGGATTTTTTTTCATTTTTCATTTTTTTCTTTATTTCTTTTTGGTTTCTTCGTTATTCTATTTATTTTTCTCTCAGGAATCTGTATGACTGACTAACTGACTGAGTGACTGACTGAGTGACTGACTGACTAACTGACTGAGTGACTGACTGAGTGACTGACTGACTGACTGACTGAGTGACTGACTGAGTGACTGACTGAGTGACTGACTGACTGAGTGACTGAGTGACTGACTGAGTGACTGACTGAGTGACTGACTGAGTGACTGACTGAGTGACTGACTGAGTGACTGACTGACTGAGTGACTGACTGACTGACTGACTGAGTGACTGACTGAGTGACTGACTGAGTGACTGACTGAGTGACTGACTGAGTGACTGACTGAGTGACTGACTGACTGAGTGACTGACTGAGTGACTGACTGAGTGACTGACTGAGTGACTGACTGAGTGACTGACTGAGTGACTGACTGAGTGACTGACTGACTGAGTGACTGACTGAGTGACTGACTGAGTGACTGACTGACTGAGTGACTGACTGAGTGACTGACTGAGTGACTGACTGAGTGACTGACTGAGTGACTGACTGACTGAGTGACTGACTGAGTGACTGACTGAGTGACTGACTGACTGAGTGACTGACTGAGTGACTGACTGAGTGACTGACTGAGTGACTGACTGAGTGACTGACTGAGTGACTGACTGACTGAGTGACTGACTGAGTGACTGACTGAGTGACTGACTGACTGACTGACTGAGTGACTGACTGAGTGACTGACTGACTGACTGACTGAGTGACTGACTGAGTGACTGACTGAGTGACTGACTGAGTGACTGACTGAGTGACTGACTGAGTGACTGACTGAGTGACTGACTGAGTGACTGACTGAGTGACTGACTGAGTGACTGACTGACTGACTGACTGAGTGACTGACTGACTGACTGACTGAGTGACTGACTGACTGACTGACTGAGTGACTGACTGAGTGACTGACTGACTGACTGACTGAGTGACTGACTGACTGACTGACTGAGTGACTGACTGACTGACTGACTGAGTGACTGACTGAGTGACTGACTGAGTGACTGACTGAGTGACTGACTGAGTGACTGACTGAGTGACTGACTGAGTGACTGACTGAGTGACTGACTGAGTGACTGACTGAGTGACTGACTGAGTGACTGACTGAGTGAGTGACTGACTGACTGACTGACTGACTGAGTGACTGACTGAGTGACTGACTGACTGACTGACTGAGTGACTGACTGAGTGACTGACTGAGTGACTGACTGAGTGACTGACTGAGTGACTGACTGAGTGACTGACTGAGTGACTGACTGACTGACTGACTGAGTGACTGACTGAGTGACTGACTGAGTGACTGACTGACTGACTGACTGAGTGACTGACTGACTGACTGACTGAGTGACTGACTGAGTGACTGACTGAGTGACTGACTGAGTGACTGACTGAGTGACTGACTGAGTGACTGACTGAGTGACTGACTGAGTGACTGACTGAGTGACTGACTGAGTGACTGACTGAGTGACTGACTGAGTGACTGACTGAGTGACTGACTGAGTGACTGACTGAGTGACTGACTGAGTGACTGACTGACTGAGTGACTGACTGAGTGACTGACTGAGTGACTGACTGAGTGACTGACTGAGTGACTGACTGAGTGACTGACTGACTGAGTGACTGACTGAGTGACTGACTGAGTGACTGACTGAGTGACTGACTGAGTGACTGACTGAGTGACTGACTGAGTGACTGACTGAGTGACTGGCTGAGTGACTGACTGAGTGACTGACTGCGTGACTGACTGAGTGACTGACTGAGTGACTGACTGAGTGACTGACTGTGTCTGCTTGTGAATGTGTGTGCGTGCGTGTGTGAGTGATGGACTAAGTCGATGAATTACTGTTTAACTAACTAAGTCAACCAATACGTACACACACACACACACACACATGCATACATATATACATACACGAATACGCACACACACACACAACTTCATACACAAACACACACACACACAAACACATGCATACTCACACACACACACAGAGGTAAAATAATAAAAAATGATAAGGTAAAATAATAATAACAATAATAAGGTAAGATAATAATAATAATAATAATAATAATAATAAGGTAAGATAATAATAATAATAATAATAATAAAGATAATAATAATAATAATAAGGTAAGATAATAATAATAATAATAATAATAATAATAATAATAATAATAATAAGGTAAGATAATAATGATAATAATAATGATAATAGTAAGTAACGACACAATAAAAAGATAAATAAATAAAAGATAACCACCTTACATGGCCCTCGACCTACAAGCACTCTCTACCCCCCCTCCCCCTCCCCCCCAAGGCCATATAAGGCTACAATCGACCCCGGAGATCTCCACTCTGCATGCATGCCCCCCCCCACCCCTCCCTCACCCCCTCCCCTTCCCATCCCACCCTCACTCCCACCCCCTCCCCTTCCCACCCCCCCACCCTACTTTCTTATCACCCCCACCCCTCCCCCCGTATCCTTACCCCCTCCCCCCTCCCCTTCCCACTCCACCCCCCTACTTTCTTATCACCCCCGTCCCCCCCCCCCCCACTTCCGGACCCCCCTCTCCCCCCCCCCTCCCCCCCACTTCCTTATCGTCTCGGCACATCCTCACACGCTGAAGGGGGGGGGAGGGGGGTAGGGGGGGGAGAGGGGAAGGGTAGGGGGGGTGACACCGTGTCTCCGCAATGGTCGAGCTTCCAACACCTCATTATCGCTAATTACCCCTGCTTTACAAGGTCATTAGGATGATAACGTCCCTCCCCCTACCCCCTCCACCCCTCCCCCCCCCCTCCGCCCCCCCCGAGACTCATACACGAATGAGGGAAGTGACGAAAAAAAAGGATAAAATAGAAAGGATTAAATAATAGCAACGGAGGATTTTTTCGAATGGACTCACTTGTGGGGGAGGGGGGCGGGGGGGGGGGGGGGTTGGGGGGTGGGGGTTGGGGGTTGGGGAGTGAGGGGGGTTGTGGCCTCCGTATAACGACCGGCGCAAACTGGTCGCTCGTCGCTGAATTGTCATGGGAATGATGATGGGAGAAAAAATGCTCGCAAAAATGCAAGGGCCCACATACGCACACACACACACACAAACACACACACACATATATATATA
>NW_027217971.1:7500-14344 GCF_042767895.1 Penaeus vannamei | reverse complement strand
AAAAGACAATAAATCAAACAGCAAACAAACAAAACACCCAATCCACCAAACGGCAAACAAACAATCAAACAAAACAAAAATCAAAACAACAAACAAACCACAGACAGAACAAACATCAAAACCACAAAAAACACAGAGAGAACAAACATCAAAAACACAAACAAAACACTCACCAAACCCACGAAACAACCAACCTACCCGCAAACAACAAAACAACCAAACGACCAAACAACCAGCCAGCAATCAGACGCAAGACCACCCAAGGCATCCCGAAGCAGCCGATCAAGACAAAAAAAAAAAAAAAAAAAAAAAAAAAAGCTCGAAACTCCACCAGCGCCGACGCCATTTCTTCGTGTGGCGGCCGAGTGACCCCCCCCTCCCCCGCCCCCCCCGCCTAATGGGACTGAATCGAAGTCGCAGAAAAGGGCGAAGTCGGAGATAGATTAAAGATACGAGAGATTTCTGGTCATCGAAGGTTTAGGTTGATTCTTGTCGCCTTTTTTTTTAATGGAGGGAGGGAGGGGTAAGGGGCGGGTTGGGGGTCGAAAGAGAGGGAGGGGGTGGGAGGGTGGAGGAGAAAAAAGAGAGGGAGGGGGAGAGGGGTGGTAGGGGAGGAGAGAGCGAGAGGGGGGAGGGGGGAAGGGGAATGAGCGATAAAGACATAGTTGGATAGACAGACAGACAGAGACAGACAAACAGACAGAGACAGAGAGACAAACAAACAGACAGAGACAGAGAGACAGACCAACAGACAGAGACAAAGAGACAGACAGACAAGGAGAATCAGAGACAAAGACAGAGAGAAACAGACAGACTTAACTAACCTAACATCTTTACATCACATATTTCTACCTTCCTTCTCACGGCTGGACTTGGAAAGAGGAACCTGTCTTTACAAACGAGAAAGTTGCGCTTCCTTTTCTTTCTATTTTTCTGGTAGAAATTCGTTCGCTTAATCATCATGATATATAAAAACCGTTTAATGATCCCTTATCAGTCTTAAATATCGTCCAGACGTTTATCACCATGCATGCACACACGCACGCACACACATGTATATATATATATATATATATATATATATATATATATATATATATATATATATATATATATATATATATATATATATATACACATATATATATATATATATATATATATATATATATATATATATATATATATATATATATATATATATATATATACGTTACATATTCGTTACAGAGCAAACGCATCAAACAAGTTTTTGAACTCAGCGTGACGTCATACCGCTTGCCGTGGGAGCCATGAACCCCTTTTGGAATATTCACCTTCACTCTTACGTCGTTCTTAATTCCTCTTTAAATTATGGAGGGAAAAAAAGTGACAGGCGAGGGAAATGAAAAGGAAGGAGGGAGGGAGGAAGGGAGATGGGAGGGGAAGGGAAGGTGGGAAAGAGGTAGGGGGAAGGAAGGGAGGAAGAAGGAAGGAAGGGAGGAGGAGGAAAGGTGGGAGGGAGGGAGAAAGAGAAGGAGGGGGAAAGAAGGGAGGAAGGAGGGAAGGTGGGAGGGAGGGAGGGAGAAAGAGAAGGAGGGGGAAGGAAGGGAGGAAGGAGGAAAGGTGGGAGGGAGGGAGGGAGAAAGAGAAGGAGGGAGGGGGAGGGAAGTAGGGAAGGAGGGAGGGAGGGAGGAAGAGAAGGAGGGAGAAAGGAGGAGGCAGGGAGGAAGGAGGAGAGGGGTGGGGAGGGGAACGAGGGGGGAGGATGAAGGAGAGAGAAGGGAAGAAAAGTGAAGGAGGAAGAGAGAATGAGTTAAAGGGGAGAAAGAAAGAGAGGGAGAGAAAGGGTGACATGGCAGACATCACCACCACCACCATCATCGTATCCTTGTCTTATTTACTATTTACCTATATCCATAAAAATAACTGAATAAATAAAACAAATGAAGCTAATATATCCTCATTGGATTACTCTCCTCTTCATCGATGTCCCATTCTCCCGTCTGAAACCGTTCTTAAAGGAACATAATGAACCTCAGTTATCATTATTATTATTTATTTAATATAGATTTTTATTTATTTTGTTTTATTTTTTATTCTTATAATTTTTCATTTTCATCTATTTATTTCTTATCTTTTTTTATTTTTTTCTTCTATTTTAAGTTCTGTGTCGTGTCTGACATTTTGGAAACAGAGGTCAGAGGTCACGTGGTGTGATTGAGTTTGATAACTAAATCAAAACAGTATTTGGCACTAATCGGTTTGATTTGATTTAGTTGTTTTTTGAGATTTAAAGAAATGGTTATTTATCTGGAGTGCGTGCTAATCAACTCTGCTAATCTTGTTATTTTCTGATAGTTGATAAGGACATGATTTTTTTCTTTTCTTTTTTTAGATTTGGGACAAATATTGGTTATACTCTCTCTCTCTGTTGGTCTGTTTGTCTGCATGTATATACGTTTGTTTGTCCCTTCTTCACGTTCTTTTCATCAGTTCCATGATACTCAGAGTGGCGAAATAGTGATAACAATGATATATAAAATACACACATACACACTCAAACACACACACACTCAAACACACATACAAACACACACACACTCAAGCACACACTCAAACACACATACACACACTCAAACATACATATAAACACACACACACACACACTCAAACACATATACACACACTCAAACATAGATACAAACACACACACACTCAAACATACATACAAACATACACACACACACTCAAACACACACGCGCAAACGCACACACACACTCCGCTGGCTCGCTGTTATGAAATCATTCAGCAGTCTTTGCATAATGATAAAACCTCAGCAATGTCCGTCCATCTGGCGACACGTTAGCGGAGTCGAGGAAAAGTGATCATATTATTTTCAACCTTCGTGGACGTTTTTTTTTTTTTTTTTTTTCGTCTTCTTTTTTGGGGATGGATTTTAAGCAGCTTTTCCAAGGAAGGAGAGGAGGGAAGAAGGGAAAAAGAGGGGAGGAGAAGGGGAAGAAGGGAGGTTGGAGGGGAAGGAAGGATAGAAGGAGGGAGGGAGGGAAAATAAGAGAAAAGAAAGAACAGATAAAAGATAAAGAGAGGGAGAATGAAAATGAAAGAAATGGAGAGAGAGAGAGAGAGAAAGTGTAAAAGAAAAAAAGAGAGACAGGGAGAGAGGGGGGAGGCGGTGGAAGAAAGAGAAACAAGAAATATAAGGAGGAAAAGGACATGAATATCGTTGAAATTTTCCAAGCGTAACAAATACCTCAGGGTTACAGCATACATTCACAACGAGTAATCATTCACGAATAGGACAGTCTCCCCTCTCCATTCTCTACACATCTAATACCAAAAAAAAAGAAAATAATAATTCCCCAATATGGAATTCAAGATCAACATCATAAAAGTCCCACGAGCCAATGCTTTTTCCAGGTCCCCCCCCCCCCTCTCTAGAGCTTCCATGGAATTCAGTATAAAACGAGTGCCTTTCAGCCAGGGAGAAAGCTTGGGGGTTTATCGGCTTCAGTGCACAGTCGATAACAACGTCAGATGTTTATGTTGAAACTTTATATTGCGTTATATATTTTCCGGGAGGGATTAATTAGATTTCTTGTTTTGTCAAATAAGGGGTAGGTTTTCGGGGTCGGGAATGCAGAGTGAAGAGCATTGGCGAAATTGTGTGGATATCCAATTAATATTTGATTATTATCTAAAGCTCTTATTACGTTAGACCTTTTGCCATTAAGAACAAAGTGCAAAATAATAAATATTATGCAAAAGTCAGATATGATTAAGAACAAAGTGCAAAATAATAAATATCATGCAAAAGTCAGATATGAAACTGCTATAAATCTAATGTAATTTAAAAGGAGTCAGCTCTGTGACACACTTTCAACATTGAAACATATAACATTTATTCAACATTAATAGTCAGAGTTGAGTACTTCGCCTTCGCAGACTCCTGAATTTACTCAGTGAAATAGAAAAAGCCACCGATTTTCTTTTTCATCAGAAAATTAAAAACAAAATCTTTGTCTGTAACTGAGTCACGAAATCGGTATATGTTATTGCATTAATGAAAATTTGCGATAGCTGTATTTTCCAGGAGGACTGAATGACCCTTTCTGTTTTGTTTGTTTCAGTTGTTTTCCTCACGCCTGTCTTTAATGGACTGCATTATATCGATTCTAAAATAAATTGTTGCAAAAGCATATCATCTCTCCACTCATAATTTGGTCTGATATGAATGATCTTAAACTATTTATGGATGGCCGGGATCAAGCAATTATCCAGACAGCTGTGGAGTATTTCTTGGCCTTGCCTCGTGGCTTCTTCAACTAACTGGCAGCTGAAAATTGTTCATATAATGTTCAAGTATCATCCTGATGGAGGGCGTGCAGGAGGATGAAGATGAAAAGAAGAAAAATAGGAGAAAAATTAAGAAGAGGAAAAGGAGGTAAGAAGGAAGAGAAGGAAGAGGAAGATGAGCATAAGAAAGAAGAAAAACAGAAAGAATAATAACCCCAAACCTTTGCCTAATAACCGTATCAACAACAGATGAACTTACACCTCCCTCCCGGTGACGTAACCATATATAACATCACAGCGGTAAAAGCGGGACCAGGCAATGTTTGTTTTTTTTTATCCCGTTAATGAAAAACAATATCATGGAAGACTGTTCCTAGTCGTCCAAACGCGCTCATGGCCTCCTATTAAGCGAATATCGGAGCATATGTATGTGGGCTCGGAACGTTGTATGGTCTCCGATTCTCTTTTTGAAAGACACTCTAATGCTACTAATCTTGATGATATTGCTACTGCCTCTATTTCTACTACTACTACTACTACTACTACTACTACTACTACTACTTCTTCTTCTTCTTCTTCTTCTTCTTCTTCTTCTTCTACTACTACTACTACTACTACTACTACTGCTGCTGCTGCTGCTGCTGCTGCTGCTGCTGCTGCTGCTACTACTACTACTACTACTACTACTACTACTACTACTACTTCCACCACTACAACTACTTCTTCTAATACTACTTCTACTACTGCAACTGCTGCTACACTACTACGATTACACTCTTACTACTTCTACTACTAAATTACTACTACTACAGCTCCCGTTGCTTTTGCTGCTGCGTCAGATATCAGTGTGAAGTTTGAGTTTATTTTTGTTCTTTTGATAGGACTTTCGGGCTGTGATATTAGCATTTATATCGTTTTCATCGTATCCCTGTGCGTAGAATGAGGAGAGAAGGAAGGAGAAAAGAAGGTTGTCGTAAAATGGAAGAGGATGTATAAATATAAGTAGTAGTAGTAAAAGCAGTAATGATAAAATTAGACCTAGTAGAAGCAGTAATGATAAATGTAGGAATAGTAGTAGCAGAAGTAGTACTGGTAAAAGTAGTAGAAGTAGTACTAATATTAGAAATTGTAGAAGCACTAGACGTAGTAGTAATATAAGTAAAAAGGCAGCGGAATGATGGATGAAAATAGAAGAATTTGTAGCAGTAGAAGCAGCAGTGGTAGTAGACGCAGCAGATGTGTTGGCAATTGCTGAAATTATAATAAAACTATGGTGGGTATTTCCCATCATTCTTAGAATAGTAATATAATAAATATTGAGAATTTTAGCGCTACAGAATTTCCCATTCAAAAGATGTTTTTGTAAAGAAATGTTTGATATGTTGGGAAATGCAATATAACACTGAAAATATACACGAAATTTGATATTATTCATGTAAAACTGAAATTATGGTAAACATATTCCCACACGGTAGACACATACGCACAGAAGGACTAACATAAACCTCTCATCAACTTGAAAAGAAATATATATATATATATATATATATATATATATATATATATATATATATATATATATATATATATATATATATACATATATATATATATATATATATATATATATATATATGTATATATATACATATATATATATATATATATATATATATATATGTATGTATGTATGTATGTATGTATGTATGTATGTATGTATGTATATATATATATATCAGAAAGCTAAAACAGAACACTGAAAAAACGTAATTCCAAACGTAATTCCAACTAAATTAACCACAAATAAATCTAGGAGTACCTACATATATATAAAAACTAATAAGATACGGATCTATATAGAGTGTGTTGAGAGGGGGTTTGTTCACCAATAAGCCTCATGGGGCTGGAGTCTCGACAATTCTCTTTGGGAAGTTCCCTGTTGACGTGTTATGGACGGCTAAAGATAAAGTTACTTGTTTTTTATTGCCTTTGTAGTGTCGCCTCGAGAGAAAAAGGGAGGCAGAGGAGAGGGGAAGGATGGGGAGATAAGGGAGGAAGAAGAGGAAAAATCAAGTAAATGGATAATTAGAAAGAAAAGGAAAAGGAGGGACTAAGGAAAAAAGGAGGAGAAGAGATTAAACAAATGGACAGTTAGATGTAAAAGGAAGAGGCATTAAGGAAAAGAGGAGGTGAGGCGGAGGAGGAGTATGATCAAAAGGAAGAGAAAAAATAAATAAATGGACTGTTAAATGGAAAAGAAGGAAGGATTACGGAAAGGAGTAGGAAGAGGTAGAGAAGGAGAGGGATTTGATGTAGAAGATTACTATCATTATAGCAGCAATCGCAGCAGCCCTTGTAATAGCAGCAGTAGAAATGGTGTTCATAATACGAGTGGTATTGCTGGGAGGAGAAGGAGAGAAGAAGAAAAATAAGAAGGAGAAGAGGAAAGAGAAAAAAAGGAGAAGAAGAAGAAGGAGGAGGAGAAGAAGAAGAAGGAAAAGGAGAAGAAGAAGAAGGAGAAGGAGGAGGAGGAGAAGAAGAAGAAAA
>NW_027217970.1:10000-14343 GCF_042767895.1 Penaeus vannamei | reverse complement strand
AAGGGGGAGGAAAGATGGCGAGAGAGTAGAGAGGGAGTTAACTGGAGACATCTGAGTGATAGAAAGCCAGCATTCATGCATCTGCACATACAGTATATTTGACCCAATTATCAGTTCTCGCCTTTTGTCATGGCTGCCATGTTTCGAGAGATGGAGATAGTGATACAGAGATGGAGAGAAAAATAGAGACAGGTAGATAGAGACAGAGAAAGGGAGAGAGAGAGAAAGGTGGGGGGAGGAGAGGGGGAGGGGGGAGTAGGAAGGAGAAGGAGAGAGAGAGAGAGAGAGAAAGAAAAGGAAAGAAGGAAAGAGAGAGCCAGAGAGAAAGAGTGAGTATGTGAAGGAAGGAGAGAAAGATGAAGAGGATGAGGGTGGGAAATGACGAGAGAGATGGGAGGGAGAGTAGTTTGAGAAAACTAGATGAACATAATAAAAACATAAATTCATCATTACCATCACTCACAGAGAGGTTACTACTTGTATTTTCTTGGGACAGATCTACTGGAAAGAAGTATAAATATTTCGCTGAATTTGTAAATACTTCCATTATGCCAGAGAAACATAAAAATAAAAGTTCCATAGAACCAGCATTCTATCGACCAGCCATTCCACAGTAGTATATTTCTACCGACAAAACCACCCGCGGCTCTTCTCCCCGCGCACTGTTCATAGGACATCCCCCAAATAAAATCCTCGAGGAAGGAAAATAACTGTGGGTCTAGCGGCCTCAAAATATTTTACGCCTAGGTGTCCAACAACAAACGCCGACCAAATCCACTTTTTCTCTAGCTCTTGAGCATAAGCTCGGAGGCTGTGCCGAGTCATGCTAGTTACCAACAGCACTCAGTAATAGCAAATAAAAAGAAAGTACTGAAATAACTAAAGCCTAACTTCATATGATAAATCATGAATAACAAAACTAATACATTATTTTCGTGATGGCACCAGAAGACACGCGGCAAAGCCAAGCAAGTAGAATAATACGGCCATCTGCACACCTGCATACAGCCAGCGTGTTAACATTGGGCCTGGAGCATTAGGAGCATTGTGCCGCGACTCGTGGATGGGCGGCGGAAAGGAAGCCCTGCCGCCTGGGGAGGGAACCAACACCTTTTCATGATCAGACTAGCTGTTGTAGGGCGGTGGGGGAGGGGGGCAATACCCCGAGCAAGAGAGAGGAGGGAGGGTGAGGGAAGAGGGGACCATAAATAAAGGCGCGGTGTAAATATGTGGGTTCTAGTACGGCATATTTACGAGGGGAGCTAAGACGATAGCAGGACGGCGGGTGTTAAATATAAAGATCTTGCGGTGCACGCGATAACACCCTCTTCAACCCCCGCCCGCCATCCACTCCTTCATACCAGGTTTATTATTACTTTATTTTACATTTCCTGCACATTCCGGTCTCCAGCAAACCCCTATACTTTATTTGGACAATTCATCGGCCAGACAGCAGTAGCGGCGGCACCAGGCAGCCAGAACCCTGTGCACAACAACCAACTTCCAACTTACCAAAGCCAGCCACCCCATACCAGCCGGCGCGCCTACATCTCAGTATGAATGCCTGTCTGTCTGTTACTTCTGAATCTAAATAATTCAGCCCAACAGTCACACTCCTTCCGCGGTGCACAGTGAACCACCCGGGCTTAAAGACGAGCGCCCTCATGATTTTCCACTTCATGCATCCGCTTCTGGTGAGTCAACTTGTACCATTTGCCCTGCTCTTGCTTGTGAAAACTGCCGCGGTCTTGCCTCAGGGCGATCTAGTGGGCCTTGTCGACGGCCTATCCTCGGCCGCCCTCACCCTCCAGCTGCGTCTATATCCCACTTCATGCTATTCTTAGTTCCGTGTATCTTTCTGAGCGTCTATCCCTCTCCTCCGAAGCGTCAGTCGGGTTGTCTCTCACATCCACTTACAACGCACCTTGTTATACTACGATGAGTACGCCGTGGCTCTTGAATAATAATGACGGTTATAAAACGTAACCCTTTCTCACTCTCCCGAAAACACATCTGCAAATCCAACTGCCCTTGAATATACAAGATGCATGAGGAGATATGCGCGTGTGTGTGCGAGTCTATCAACAAACCAAAGTAACTATATGGTTCCATACATGCCGCATATATTAATGAACAGCCAGAACGAGACAAAACAGCACTAAGAAAAAAAAATTACTAATATTCCTAATATAACCTACAATGACGAGTTGAAATATGAAAAAGTAAATAGGCAAAGAATCGAGTAAAATAAGCAAGATAATAATAGAAAGTGAAGCGAATAAACGGATGAGGAAAGGGAAATACCAACAAACTTATTAAAGCCTATTAATACATCAACCATTTCTGCTCCACTGTTTCCTTCCCTCCTCTGTCTCCTTATCTGGCACCTACAATCACGATACTTAGTGGATGGTCCTTCCCTCTGCGTCCCTCCCTTGGTGCCCACCGCTGATTCCTCTACGGGGCGGAGAGGCGCCCGCCCAGCTTCAGTGCCACATCCCTGCGCTGGCGGGTTCCTCTCTTCTCCCATCCTCTCCTTCCCTATACCAGGGACTCCCATGGCCTATCCCCCTCCCCCTCTCCCCATGAGAGAGAGAGAGAGAGAGAGAGAGAGAGAGAGAGAGAGAGAGAGAAAGAATGAAAGAATATGGGGTGTGGCACAAGGTAGATACAGGGATCGACGGAAGAATTTAGATTATCGTATTCCATCTTTCGGCCAAAAAGTTCAACGCTCTACATACGCGACGGTACAACTTCCTGACCTCGACTTCGAGGTCTTTGTGCTGGGCGGAGCATCGGGAGAGGGAGATGAAGGAAAGGGCAGAGAAGAGTGTAGGGACAGAGAGGAGCGGGTCTCTCAGGCACCAGCAGGTGAAGTGGCACCATATACGGTCCTGCCTCTCTCTTGCAGTTAGCGCCACAACAAAGTGTAGCACTATCAATGTCAGGATTAAAACTGACACAGTGTGGCACTAGAATTAATTACAATCACCTCAAGCAACACGAGAGCACCAGACAACAAAGAAAAAGCCTTGAACCAGCGACTGCAAATCTTATATAAGTATACGTGAAGACTGCAAGCAAGGATGTAGGGCCATGTCCAGCCCCCCAGCCGGAGGGGGTTACTACAATTTCGGTGCCCCGGCCAGGCGCTCCATGTTTAGATCCTATTCATGGTTCAGCAAAAAAGAAAACACGTATGCAAACTAACGATCACTCAAACTATGTAGAAACAAGAAGACTTCAGTATCTGTGAGTCATGGCTGTTCAAAAATATATATACCCAATCTGCGTATGCGTTTTTTCTCTATGAGGTTTGTAAAAATATATCAATATCGGAAAAAATAATCATGATAAATAAAAACAACAATAACAATAACAATAGTAAAAGTAATCATCATCATCATTATGATTATTATCATTATAAAGATAACAATAATAATAACAATAACAATAATAACAAGAAAATAATAATAATAATAATAATAATAATAATAACAACAACAACAACGACAGCAACAACAATAATAACAATAATAATAATAATAATAATAATAATAATAAAAACACTAATATGAACTTTCGATACAACTTGTATAATCTGTATATCCACATCTTTAAAAGTGAAGACCACCAAATACTAAGGATTGGTATATCACCCGAAAAACCAGAGCAAGGCCCGGACAAAGGACGCTCCCCTGGGACCCCAGATGAGGTGTAAGGTCCTGGCAACAGGATGGTAGTCCCTGAGCTGACAATGGCTTCGGCTCTCACCAGCCCAAGGACCAATGACAAGCACACTCTCAACATTTCGACGGACAAGTTGCGGCCCTAAATTGTTGAAACAGATGAGGGTGAAGATCGGGAAATAACCACAGTCTTACATACACAAAAATGCAGAAAATCCGAGAATGTAATTACTGCAAGTTGGATTACGATTAAAATTATTTCAAATTTCAGTACCTACAAAAAATTGTAAATGACAGGCACAATAGTCAGACTAATTACATATTCCATAATAATTCCATTTCGAAATTCTGGACGATTAGTTATCTGATAACCATATAGATAAGGAGAGGATTGTTTACATTTAACAATATAATATTAGACAATATGCAAAACGAAAATGAAGTCGAACCTAGCATTTCCAAGTACGCCTGAACTTGTAGGAGTATTTGCCTTCCTTTAAGACTCCATAACACCACTATGTATTTGTAATACTTGAAGAGTTGAATGTGAAAACTCTAAAGCCCCGTGTTGTTACTGACGGACACCACAATCTTCTCGCCCGACAGTACACACTGTATTCCTCCGTAGCATCGTAATTTTCTCTGCAGCTTACC
>NW_027217967.1:7500-10000 GCF_042767895.1 Penaeus vannamei | reverse complement strand
TATATATACATATATATATATATATATATATATATATATATATATATATATATATATATAAATGTATATATAATATGTATGTACACACATACACACACACATATACATATATGTATATGTATATGTATACATACATATTTATCTATATCTATATCTATATCTATGTCTATATCTATATCTATATCTATATCTATCTATCTATCTATCTATCTATATATATATATATATATATATATATATATATATATATATATATGCATATTTATACATATATACAAACACACACACACACACACACACACACACATACACACACACACACACACACACACACACACACACACACACACACACATACATATATATATATATATATATATATATATATATATATATATATATATATATATATATATATATATATATATTTATTTATTTATTTATCTATTTATATATATACTACTACTATAACTGAAAATAAAGATAACAAGAATGATAAAACTGACAATGGTAATAATAAAGATGTAATGAAAATAAGATAATAGTAATAATAAAGGTAATGGCGATAAAGAATGGTAAGAAACAATATTAATGATAATAACATTGACAATTCTGTAAACAATAGTAATAATAGTAATGAAAATGATTAGTATAACAGTGATGATAATGATAGTAATATTAGTATGACAGTGATAACGATAATAATTATAAGAATAAAAATGATAGTAATGATGATAATGATATTGATAGGTGGTAATGATAACAATAATAATGATAGTAATAGTAATAGTAATAATAATTACATAAAAAATAATGATAATATGTATGATAACAATGATAATGATCATAGTGCTACAATAATAATAATAATGGTGGTGATAATGATAATATAACAATAATGATAATGATAATAATGGAACACTTAGTAATGATAATAATGGTACTGATAATAATGATAATAATGACGATAATGATAACTAAAATAGTAATGATGGTAATAGTGCTAATAATGATAATGATAATGACGATAATAGCAATAACACTAATGACAAATTAATAATGATAATAACATTACACAAAAGATAATAATGATAAGAGTGACAATGATAATACTAGTGATAATTAACAAGGATTGTAATAATAATGAAAAAAATGAATATAATAATGATTATGGTAATAGCGATCATCATGATAATAATAGTGATAATAATGACAATGATAATGATAATAATAAATAATGATCATAAAACATATTGATAATGATGATGTTTACAACAGCAATTATGATAATGATAATGGTAACAATGATTATGATGATAGCAACAACAAGAAGACACAATGATTATAATTATAACAACAAAGATAATGATTATGAAGAAGAAATGAATAAAAAGCGAAATAATGACGACAATAATAATTAGAATAATGATGGTAATCATAACATTAATGATGATAGTAACAAGAGCAATGATAGTAACTATAATAACAGTGATAATGATAATGATAGTAATAAAAAAGAACACTAATTATAATAAAAACAATAACAACAATGATAATAATAATGATGGTGATAGGGACAATAATAATTGTAATGATAATAATAATGATAATAATGATAATAATAATAGTAGTAGTAATGATATTGATAGCAGTAATGATAATGATAATAATAATAGTAATGATAATGGCAATAGTAAGATTGATATGAATGAGATAATAAAAGTAATGATAATGCTAACATAATCATTAAAATCATTATCATTTTAGAAGCAGTACTAATAGTAGTAGCTGTAGTAATAGTAGTAACAGTGTTAGTATTACTAGTAGCAAGCAGCAGTAGTAGCAGTAATTTTAGTAATAGTATTAGTATTATAATTAGCAGTAGTAGTAGCAGTTCTAGCAGTATTATTATTATTATTATTAGTAGTAATAGTACTAATGATGATAATGATGATGACGATGATGATAATATTAATGACGATGATTTTGATTAGATATGATAATGATAATGTTGATAATGCCTCTCTCTCTGTCTGTCTGTCCGTCTCTCTCTCTCTCTCTCTCTCTCTCTCTCTCTCTCTCTCTCTCTCTCTCTCTCTCTCTCTCTCTCTCTCTCTCTCTTTCTCTCTCTCTCGCTCTCTCTCTGTCTCTCTCTCTCTCTGTCTATCTATCCGTCTCTCTCTCTCTCTCTCTCTCTCTCTCTCTCTCTCTCTCTCTCTCTCTCTCTCTCTCTCTCTCTCTCTCTCTCTCTCTCTCTCTCTCTCTTTCCCTCTACCTGTGCGGGTATGCATCTTTCTGTCAATTTATGCATCTATCTCTATTTGTTCACATACATCAAATTCAGAATCCCTGATGACGGGGCGGAAATCACAGATCTCTTTACCTCACACCAAATTCAAGCCATTCACACTTTTGACAAATAAGATATATTTCTTGGTATCTAACAACTCCTTTGTTATTGTTTTTTATTATTATTATCATTATGCGTGCCAAGTAGATG
>NW_027217967.1:0-2500 GCF_042767895.1 Penaeus vannamei | reverse complement strand
AGCTATTCCTTAATTCTTCAATCGTCATCTCTTTATTCCTTAGTTAATTCTTTCTTTCTTGTTATTCCTACTTCTTCCATTGTCATCTATTTATTCCTTAGTTTATTCTTTCTTTCTAGCTGTTCTTTAATTTTATCGTCATCTCTTTATTCCTTCGTTAATTCTTTCTTTCTTGTTATTCTTTAATTCTTCCATCGCCATCTATTTATGCCTTAGTTGATTCCTTTCCGGCTATTCCTTAATTATTCCATTGTCATGTTTATTCCTTAGTTAATTATTTCTTTCTATCTATTCTTCAAATCTCCCATCATCACATTTCTTCCCACACCCCTTTCTAATCATGTTTTTCTCTTTTTTTTCTCATTTCGTCATCTCTTTATTCCTTAGTTAATTCTTTCTTTCCAGCTATTCCTTAATTCTTCCATCGTCATCTATTTATTCCTTAGTTAATTATTTCTTTCCGGTTATTCCTTAATTATTCCATTCGTCATGTTTATTCCTTAGTTAATTCTTTCTTTCCAGCTATGCTTTACTTCTTCCATCATCATCTCTCTATTCCTTATTCAATTCCTTCCCTCTATCTATTCTCCAAATCTGCCATCATCATATTTCTTCCCACACCCCTTTCTAATCATGCTTTTCTCTATTTTTTTTTCTCATCTCGTCATCTCTTTATTCCTTAGTTAATTCTTTCTTTCCAACTATTCCTTAATTCTTCCATCGTCATCTCTTTATTCCTTATTAAATTCCTTCTTTCCATTTATTCCTTATTTCTATCGTCATCTATTTATTCCTTAGTTTATTCCTTTCCGGCTATTCCTTAATTCTATCGTCATCTCTTTATTCCTTCGTTAATTCTTTCTTTCTAGCTATTCTTTAATTCTTCCTTCGTCATCTCTTTATTCCTTAAATAATTCCTTCCTTCCAGCTATTCTTTAATTATTCCATCGTCATCTGTTTATTCCTTATTTAATTCCTTCTTTCTATCTATTCTCCAAATCTCCCATCATCGTATTTCTTCCCACACTCCTTTCTAATAATGTTTTTCTCTATTTTTTTCTCATTTCGTCATCTCTTTATTCCTTAGTTAATTCTTTCTTTCTTGTTATTCCTTAATTATTCTATCGTCATCTATTTATTCCTTAGTTTATTCTTTCTTTCCAACTATTCTCTAATTCTTCCTTCGTCATCTCTTTATTCCTTATTTAATTCCTTCTTTCCAGTTATTCCTTAATTCTGCCATCATCATCTCTTTATTCCTTAGTTCTTTCTTTCTTATTATTCCTTAATTATTCCATCGTTATCTATTTATTCCTTAAGAAATTCTTTCTTTCTAGCTATTCTTTAATTCTTCAATCATCATCTCTCTATTCCTTATTCAATTCCATCTTTCTACCTATTCTCCAAATCTCCCATCATCACATTTCTTCCCACACCCCTTCCTCATCATCACGCTCTCTCCTCTAATTTTTTTCTCTCATTCCTCCTTCTCTCTGTTAAAAGTTTCGTCATTACTGTCTTGCTTTCGTAATAAACAACGACAGGGGGAACATGCAGCCATTACGACCCTTATGATGCCTGCAAGAACATCAACACTGTCGTTTCTCATGATCTCACAGAACATAAAGTTAGACTTATGTAATTTCTGCCACTCCGTGCTGGCGTATTAAAAGATGTGTGGTCTGAACTACCGTGGGTGCGTCGTTATCTGAGCTCTCTCTTTCTCTGTTTATCTATTTATCTCTTTATTTCTCTACCTATCTCTCTCTCTCTATTTATCTATATTTATCTATCTCTCTTTCTCTCTCTGCCTTCCTTTTTCTGCTTCTTTCTCCACCTTGTCGTTTCTTTTTATCATTCTCTTTCCCCCACCTCTCTCTCTCTCTCTCTCTCTCTCTTCTCTCTCTCTCTCTCTCTCTCTCTCCCTCCCTCCCTCTCCTCCCTCCCACTCTCTATCTCTCTCCCCTCCCTCCCCTCCCCCCCCTCCCCTCTCTCTCTCTCTCTCTCTCTTCCCCCTCCCTCTCCCTCTCTCCCCTCTTCCCCCTCCCTCCCTCCCTCCCTCTCTCTCTCTTCCCCCTCCCTTCCTCCCCCTTAACCCCCATTCCTATCTTCCATATGCTATAAACTGAAATGAAGGGAAACAATTACCTTTTTTTAGAGCTGCGGTGAAGGACTTTTTTTAAGATTTCGCAATCCTAAAATAAAAGGATTTTGATAACACGAGAGACGTCAGCTAAAAAAAAAAAGAAAAAAAGAAAGCGAACTCGTATGTAAAAGAGCAAGAGAGGGAAAGACGACAACAATCAGAAAGTGGAGAAGGACAGGAGAAAAAGGAGAGAAGGGGAAGAGAGAAAGGAGGGGAGTGGGGGAGGTGAGAGAGAGAGAGAGAGAGAGAGAGAGAGAGGAAAGAAGAAGAAGAAGAAGAAGAAGAAGAAGAGAAAGAAGAAAACGAGAGAGAGAGAGAGAGAGAGAGAGAGAGAGAGAGAGAAAGAGAGAGAGA
>NW_027217965.1:12500-14315 GCF_042767895.1 Penaeus vannamei | reverse complement strand
ATATATATATATATATATATATATATATATATATATATATGCATATATATATACATACATATATATATATATATATATATATATATATATATATATATGTATATATATATATATATATATATATATATATATATATATATATATATATATGTATATATACATATATGTATATATATATATATATATATATATATATATATATATATATATATATATATATATATGTTATATATATATATATATATATATATATGTATATATATATTTATATATATATATATATATATATATATATATATATATATGTATATATGTATATATATGATATATATGTATATATATAATATATGTATATATATATATAATATATAATATAATATATATATATATATATATATATATATATATATATATATTATATATATATATGTATATATTTATATATTTATATACATACACACACACACACACAAAGATAATAAGACATAAGACAGAAAAATTAACAAATAGTATGATATCCAAACTATATCTAGATAGATGTCTAACCAACCAGTTGGTTAGCTCCAGAGAGTTGGAAAGATAGATCCGAAATATCTTTGACTTTAATAAAAAAAAAAAAAAAAATGATGATTATGACAGTTTCGTAAGTTCAGTTGGTCAATATATATCAATATTATTATCAATAGCTACATTTTTCTTTCATGAAAGTCGGGGCAAAAAAGCTGACAAAGTTTGATACACGTGAATATATTTGTATCTACGAGCTCTGAAAGTTTCTCTTTTTTTCTCGTTTCTTTCTTTCTTTTGAAGTTCTATTTCTGGGGAATATTTTTTGATAGATTTTATTTTAAGGAAGTTTGATCGTTATTATTCTTTTTTTTATTCTTTGAGGAATGATTTTCCTTTCCTCTCCGTTTATTGATGTATCTATTTATATATCTATCAGCCTGTTCTATTCTCTCGCTTTCTCTTTCTCTTTCTCTCTCTCTCTGACTCTCTCACTATATACGAGTATATACATCCCATCTCTCTCCCTGTTTGTGTCTCTCTATCTATCTATCTATCTGTCTGTCTCTCTCTCTCTCTATCTGTCTGTCTCTCTCTCTGTTTCTATCTGTCTGTCTCTCTCTATCTATATGTCTGTCTCTCTCCTCTCTTTCTTTCTCTTTATCTCTTTCTTCTTTTCTCTCAGTCTCTCTGACTCTCTCAATATATATATAAATCTCATCTCATTCTCTGTCTCTCTCTTTTCCTCCCACATTTTCTATCTCCCTCTCTCCTCCCTCCTCCCCATCCCACCCACATCCCCACATGTACGTATAGACACGGGATTCGCACACACACACATGTACACACTCCATAAAGGGTCCGGGAATGGTCGTTTCTCAGTCGTAGAGGGAAGGGAATGCCGCCTGCCCCCTCCCCCTCCCCCCCCGTCCCCCTCCTCAAGCTCCCCTGTCATTGGCTGCCATTACAACCGCACCCGGCCAATAGGAGGGCGAGAAATGGCCAAAGTTTCCCCCTCTGGCCGTTGAGATTTGTCTTTCCCTTTCCTCCGCTTCTTCGGTTTTATTTGTTTCTTCGGTTTCTCTCCTTTTTTATTATTATTCCTTCGTTTCTTCTTCTTTTTATTGTGAATTCTCTTGTTCTTCTTCTTTTTATTATCGCTTTTCTTCATCTTCGTCTTTTACTTTTGATCGTTCCTTCTCTTCTTTATATTATGTGTTCTCCTGCTCATTTTATTATCGCTTCTCTTTTGTTTCTTCTTTGTCTTTTGATCATTCCTTCTCTTCTCTTTTTCTTCTTATCATTCCT
>NW_027217965.1:5000-7500 GCF_042767895.1 Penaeus vannamei | reverse complement strand
GAAGGAAGGAAGAAGAGGAAAGAGGAGAGAGAATGAAAGAGAAGAAGAAGAGGGGAGAGATGGAAAGAATAGGATAGGAGGGGAAAGAGATAAAGCTGGAATAGGGGAGAGAAAGAAAGAGAAGGAGAGGAGGGGAGAGGGATAGAGAGAGAAAATGGGAGAGAAGGACAGGAGAGATAGAGGAGCGGAGAGGAGAGAAAGAGGATGGGAGATGAAAGGAGAGAGAAGGAGAGAGGGAAGGGAGGAAAGAGGGAGGAGAGAGAGTAAAGAAAGAAGAGAAAAAAGAGGGAGGAAAAGAAGAGAGGGAGAGAGGAAGGGAAAAACTGGCGATAGGGAAAGACCAAAAAAAGGGAAGGGGATAGAGAAGGAAATGAGATAGGGAGAAAGGGATAGGAGGAGGGGGGTAAGAGATGAGATAAGAAAGAAGAAGAGGGAGAAAGGAGGAGGAGGGGAAGAAGTGAGCTAAGAGAGAAGATGGAGAAAGGAAGAGTGAAGGAGGAGGAAGAGGACGAGAGAAGCATGGAGAGAAGCGAGAAGATTAGAGAAGAAAATGGGAAGTAGGGAGAGCAGGGGACAGACAAGGAGTATGTGATAATGATAATGATGATAATAATAATAATAGCAACTATGATAACAACAATAATGGTAATAGTAACGATAATAATGATAATGATAAAATAATGGTAATAGTAACGATACTAATGATAATGATAAAAATAATGGTAATGATAATATTAGTGACAATGATAATAATGATAATGATAATAGTATTAATAATGATAATATTGATAATAGTAATAGTAATAACAATAATGACAATGATAATTATAATGATAATAGTAATGATGATAATAACAACAATAATGACAATAATGAATATGATGATAATGATAATGATGATAATGATAGTAGCAGTCGTAGTATTAGTGATGATAATAACAACGATGATGATAATAATAGGAGAGAGAGAGAGAGAGAGAGAGAGAGAGAGAGAGAGAGAGAGAGAGAGAGAGAGAGAGAGAGAAAGAGAGAGAGAGAGAGAGAGAGAGAGAGAGAAAGAGAGAGAGAGAGAGAGAAAAGGATGAGAGAGAGAGAGAGAGAAAGAGAGAGAGAGAGAGGAGAGAGAGAAAGAGAAAAGAGAAAGAAAGAAAGAGAGAAGTGATAAAAAAGCAATCAGCAATCAGGATATCCACAAAAAAAACAAAAACAACAACACACAAACACACTTACACACCTATACCCCTCCCCCTCCCCTATCCCCCCACCCATCCCACCTTACAGCAAACAAATGATGTTAGACAAACAACAACAGGAAAGACAAACGCATGATCAGACCCTGTCAAAGTTGTCTTAAGGAAGTTTCATTTCGCAAAAGCCTGAAGTGGAAAGGCTAATCTGAAACGTAATCTTGACTTACGGGATTATTCCAGTGAAGATAACGCTGGTGCTTGTTTTTTGTCGATTTCCGAATTAATCATTTGCATTGTCTTGGCCAAATGCAGTTTGATTTTAGATTTAATTCCGTCACTCTGTTTTTTCTTCTTTTTTTCTTTTTTTTTTTGTTATTGTCACGTATGCTTTAATGATTATGATTATGATCATAATGATTGTAATGATAATGATAAAGATAATGATATTGATAGCAATAAGATTAGTGATTATGATAATGATGTTGATAATGATAGTATTGATAGTAATAATAAGAATGATGATAATGATGATGATGATGATGATGATGATGATGATGATGATGATGATGATAATGATGATGATACTACTACTAATAATAATGATAACAATAATATTGATAATAAAAGTAATTATAACAGTGATGATGACGATGATGATGATGATGATAATGATAATAATGATAATGATAATTCCAGCAATCATAATAAAATGAAAATAACAATGATAATGATGATGAGGATGACAAAGATAAAAGTAATAACAATAATGATATCAATAATGATAAAGATAGTGATGATAAATAATAATGATAACAATAGTAATAATGAGGATCACAATAGCAATAATCTTAATAACAATACTGATAATGATACTGATAGTAATGATGAGGTTGATTATAGTGATGATGATAGTATTGATGATAACAGTAATAACAATAATGATATTATTGATTATTATGATAACTATAGTGATGATGATAACATTAATGATACCAATGATAACAATAATAATAATAAAAATGATAATGATAACTGTACTAATGACAATGATAGGAATGGTTATGATGAAAATGATAATAATAATGATGATAATGATAACAATGATAAAATCAATAGTAATAGTAACCACGAAAATAACGATTATAATGACAACAGATTCATTTCCAATAATGATAATAGGAAGAAACACATTAAATACCTCCATCAAAAATGACTAAGAGCACGCCAGGTAAAATCATTTTTTTCAAAATTCATTAGCGATGAAACAGTCATCGTTCTATCCACTTTCGGTAATGATAACAATAACAATA
>NW_027217964.1:10000-14311 GCF_042767895.1 Penaeus vannamei | reverse complement strand
CATGATCCGGATCACGGATTTTTTGTTTGTCCGTTAGTTAGTTGGTTAGCAGGAGAAGTCAAAAAGTTATGAACAGGTTTTTATAAAATCCTTACCAGAGGTGTGTCCTGGCCAGACTTAGATGCCATCAAACTGTGATAGTAATCCGGTTCCTGCGCAGGACACCTCAAAAAGTTATGAACAGACTTCATGAATTTTTTATTGTTATCACTATTATGTTACCTCACCTTAGATGCCATTAAATCTTCGGATCATGATCCGGATCCAGGATTCATTAGCTTTTCGAGATGGGGGAACACGGACGTCACCAATGTACCCGAGAAAGGTGATTTTAATGTAATTCTTCAAGCGTGAATATCTTTATTGTATCACGGACCCTATTGGTCTGGTTATTATCTAGTTATTTTTATTATCTTTATCATCAAAAGTTATTTTATAACTTTCATTATCATTGATGTTCTTCTTCTTATTATTACTATTATAGTTATTATTGTTATTATAATAATAATATAAAAATAATAAACACTATCATCATCATCATTATAATTATCATCATTGTTCTTGTTATCATCATTAGTATGACTGCTACTACTACTACTGACACTATTATTATGATTGTTATTGTTATTTCTTTCATGGTTATCATCGTTGTTATTATCATTTTTATTATGAATATTAATATTGTAAGGTGGCATCCTACATCCCGCCATCTCCCCTCATCTCATCTCGCCGCCAGCCTCCCGTTGTCTCGCGCGCCCTGACATCTCGCCGCCCGGTCAACGCTTGCTACAGTCGTGGTTTTCATGGTTTCTGCATATATATGTTAAGTTATTTTCGGTTTGAGGTTTTATTTTACGTTAGTTCATATGGGTCTCTTCTGTTTGTTTGCCCTTTGACCCCGTACTCCTATTTGCGATTCATTTTAAAATAAAATAATTTCTCGATTCTTCTGTGTTTGAGGTTCAGTTTTATCAAATAAAATCATCACTTATTTTTATTTAACCTTTTTCTTAATATTCCTAGCTTTCTTCTGGTTTTAAGAAATATCTATTTTAACGTTATATTTTACTAATTGTACGTCTGTCTGCCTACTCCTTGATTATGCATTTTTCTCTGTCTCATCTTGTTATGAGGACCTTTTTATTTATGTTCTTTTTTGTATTTTATGCTGTTATATGTACAAACTTTCGTTTTTACGAACGATGTTCGGCGTCACCAAATTTATAAATATAAGCCGCGGTGAGCGGGAAATACATTGATTCTCCTCGAAACAACGGCGTTTTGCTCTCCTCCTGGCTGACTTATCCTGACATACCGGACGGTGGAATACACTGCACATATCTTGGCTTCGTCCTACACGAAAAAAATAAAAGTCCTGTTTCCTGTCCATTTTTCTATGTGAATAGGAGCTGGCCGTGATTCTTTGTTTATAAACGTAAATATAAACCAGTCTTAGAAGTTTTACATTAATTATTAAGCTCGTGAATATTATTGAAACTTTCTTCTTTCCTTTCTTTATTCACGCTACCACTCCTTAGAAACCAATCTGGTACGAACCCATTAAACAAATTCACATTGGTTACGGAACCACAATACCCCACTACAATATCATTATCATTATTATTATCATTATCACTATTATTATTGTTATTATTATTACAATTGGTATAATGCTTATCAGTGTTATTGTTAATTCAGTTATTGATGTCATCTTTGTGAGCATTGTTATTCTTATTGTCGTTATTATCATTGCTATTGCTGTTGTTCATTATCATTATTTCTATTATTGTGAATATTATGAATTGTCATTATTACTGTTATCGTTATTATCATTACTATTATCATTATTATTACCATTGTTATTACCATTAGTATGATTTCAATGATGTTAGTATTGCCAATGTCATTGTAATTTTGTATTGTTATTATTATCACAATACTTTTATCATTATTATTATTTTTTCATTAGCAATCATTTTCATTATCATTACTGCTATTACTACTACTACTATTGATATTATAATAGTTATTATTATTGTTATCATTATCCTATCATTACTAATGTAGTTATTGTTATTGTTGCTGTTGTTTCTGTTATTATTATCATTACCATTACTGTTATTATTATTATTGCTATTGTTATCATTATTATTAACATTATTATTATTATCATTATCATTACTATTATTATTATCATTATTCTTTTGTTACTTTTAGCATTGTCATTATCGTTGTTTTCGTTGTTTTAATTACTATTGTTATTATTATTATCATTATTACTATCATCATTATTGTCGTTATCATTATCATTGTAATTGTCATTATTATGATCATTCTTATCATTATTATTGTTGTTGTTATTATCATCTTTTCTATTCTATTATTATTCATATTATCATTATCATTCACAATATTATTATCATTATCAATATCATTATTAGTAGTATCTTTGTTAAAAATGGTATGGTTAGTGTTAGTATTACTATTGATATTATTTCTATAATTATTATCATTGTTGTTATCATTATTGTATCATTATTATCATTATAATTATCAACATATTTCCTATCTTGGAATTGTTTACAGTGATTTAACAATGATTTTTTGTTTTGTAATGGAAGCCATTTATTTGTATCATGCGATAATTTTTTGATTTGTTATTTCCGTTGTATTTATCACACGTTGTTATTTTTGTGAGGGTGCGTTCCTTGTAATTATGACATAACTTTGTTATGTCATGATCACCGTCAATCTCATCATCAATGATATATTGTTTTATAGGTCACTTCGCTAAATAGATCTATTGAGGACATAACACATTATTCCCATTACAGCGAAAACAGACAAAATTATGACTTAAGCAAAACCTCTTTTTATTATCTATTTCATTTCACAGTGGCTCTTTATCATTCACGCTCCCTCCCCCCCCCCCTCTCTCTCCCTCTCTTAATTTTCTGGCACGAGCGATAACGCAATTACTAACCCGAGTCAACCAGCTAAGTGTTTTTCAAAGAGCAGAAATGCATAAAAGAAAATTCCACTAATTCTACTTTCCCTTATTCTGGCTTCTCCGGAGGGGTGATAGGCTTTATCTTGCTTTTTAAAAATTTTGTAACACAGAAATCAGAATCACATATACATAATATACATGCATAAAATACATACACATACATACATACATACATACATACATACATACACACACACACACACACACACACACACACACACACACACACACACACACACACATATATATATGTATATATATATATATTTGTATATATATATATATGTATATATATGTATATATATATATATATATACATACCGTTGATTTGACATAAAAAATTTAATACTTTCTCGATGGGCCTATAGAAGCATAAACGGTTGTGCTGCGTTGCCACATCTACTTTGCTCTATTTTGAATACAGAAAAAAAATCACGTTCAGTATATTGTAGACAAGTATGGGGGAATTCTGTTTTCTGTTTCAATAATGTTGGACTGGGAAATCCACTGGTCGCAGCTCTGGGTAAGGGCGCGGGGATAGAGTCAGTCTTCTTGGGACCGCCATACTGACAGGTGAGGCAAAGAGAGCGTCTTTTGTCGAGGGCGAATTTGTTGGTAAAATTGAGGTAGAAGGTGATGATAACATGTGTAACAAGGGGTGGGGGGATACCCATATATATATAATGAGTAATTCAGTCTTCTCAGGACCGCCATACTGACAGATGAGCAGAGAAACAGACCGATTCAGTAATGTCTAGCAACCGCCCCAAGCAACGAGCACTTGATGAAAACAAACCCTTGTTTATACGGAAACTCACTGCACTTTGCTTACAGAGTCGCTGAAATTTTGTGAGAATCTAGTTTCTTTGCATGAAAATGCCGAGGAGCTGTGTTGCTGTTGGTTGTTCGAACCACAACATGAAGGGAACGAAAGGTTTCACCTTTCATATAATCCCAAATCGCGAAAAGAAACTTGCAAAAGGGAAGCATGGGTACAGGTCATGAAATGCATGAATGCTGATGGGAGTGCTTGGGCGCCTGGTGGAAACTGTTTACATCTGCTAAGAACAGTATTACTTATTAATATTTTACACCTTTTCAAATTCTAAAGACAGATAATGACTTTCAAACTCTATCTATATTATCTACCAAGGCCAAACAAGGTCAACATTGCCGACATTAGGTTTTGGCAGCAGTCATACACCCCAAAAAGCACAACAATTTTACATTTTTCTGTAATTGATTTATCATGATTTTTAATTTACTGGCAAACCATCCCAGGATCCAACTCCCCCCAGACT
>NW_027217962.1:0-2500 GCF_042767895.1 Penaeus vannamei | reverse complement strand
ACATACACACACACACACACACACCCACACATATATATACACCCAAACACCATTATATACACAAACATAAAATTGAATTTACCAAAGCCAGATCGCCACACCGTAAGAAAAATCCAAAAGAAAAAGACGCCAACGGCACTCAACTCTACCCTCAGCTGCAGTAGAGTGCGTCTCAGCTGATGTACCTGATGCCCCGCCCCCTTTTCCACCTGAGCACGAGGCGAGTCGAGCAAGAGTCGAGCGAGTCGAAATGAGGGTTCGGTCAGCTCGTCCGAACCTCTCACCTCTTAGCTTATTCGTACATTTACAATATATCCTTTCGCACACTTTCTCTCCTCCCTTTCCCTCCTCCCTTCAGGATGTAAACTTTTTACGTTTAAGATATGTAATTTATATGTGCTTAGTGAGTGTTCTCAGTGGTAAGTGCGATATTTTGTTTATACTTAAATCATCTCGCACTTATATAAGTAATGTATGTGGGTACTGCGTAATAGCTTTTATTCAGAAACTAGGCGTGACAATTTTAGAATTTGCAAAGTACATTTTTAAAGGGCATTCTCATCAATCACCACATTTATTGCCGATGCAGTAATTAGGATAATAAATTATCAGGTGATCACCATGTGCCTTCTGGCTCTCAGACGAAAGCCAACAAACCACCACATTTAAGCGAGAAAGAGGGTGTGTAGCATTTCTCCAGAGAAACAGTGCAAGCTTTCTAGCCAGATTAATATACATTGGTTACTATTTACTTGAACATCGAAGATACGGAGGCTTTCATCACGACTTTGGACCGGTAAAAGTACTGCAGGACGCCTATGGAGAATTGTTCAGTAGGGGGTTTGAAAAATAAGGAAGATACATCTGACCCGGAAGTACAAGTATATTGACGATCCTTTCCCTCTGTGGCACCTCTGGCATACTTGTGAATTCTTGTGCAGTGGCTCAATGCCCATCAGCCACTGCACCTCTTTACTGAAGGAGTGGCTGGCGGCGGGCGGTTCGCGTACGTGTATATTTAGGAGTGCATTACTGTGCAAGCATTTTTCTGCACTTGTACGCATTCCGATCTTTTTCTTCTAACTTCCACAAATTACTCTCTCTCACTCACCTCCTGTCTCTTGCTCCCTTTGCAATTTATGATTTACGTTCGGAATTATCACCTTTGAAGAATTCCATTGCGGCACCTCACCACTGGGCATGCGCGCCTGTGGAAGGAGAGGTCCTGGCAGTACCTTGGGCTTGAGTCTCTTTCTGCGAGGGAGCCCGAATCTCGTCACTGCTACAAAATCGCCGGCCTCTAGTGAGTCTTCGGCGATATGCCCTCAAGGATGAAATCCGCCCATATCGCCAGTGCGCTGTAAGGATCAGAGTGGCCGCATATCTCTACGTAACTGCAGCCTCCATATATTCTTCCTCTTACTCTTCTTCCTCCTCCTCCTCCTCCTCCCCCCCCCCCCTCTCTCTCTCTCTCTCTCTCTCTCTCTCTCTCTCTCTCTCTCTCTCTCTTCTCTCTCTCTCTCTCTCTCTCTCTCTCTCTCTCTCTCCTCTCTCTTATGCACACATACGCCACTGAAGCCTCGCCAGCACAGCTATTGTCGCCAAATTACCTCCCGCGCGACCACGGAAGAAGAGGTCGCCCGGGATGGCAGGACGATCATGCATCTGCCCTATTTTTTTTTTTTTTTTTTTTTTGTTATTGTGGTTCTTAGTTGTGTAACTACTTTCAGGCTAGTGATTTCTTTTCCTATATTCTTGTCCGATTGTAAGGACGTAATTGCCTATCAACCTTTTTTAGGGGTATGATAATGCAGAAAAAAAACGAAAAAAAGAAAACGGGGAACAAATCAGAAAACGGAGCAAAAGAAAAGGTAAACGGAAACTAAACAAAACGGAAAAAAAAGAAAATAAAACGGGAACAAACTAGAAAACGAAGCTAGCTGTTCATCGGCAACCCGGGCACTCTCGAGGCAACCGTTGGCCGTTAAGAGGGGGTCAGTCCGAAGCCGTTCTGGGTACTGTTTGGAAGAATAGCACTAAGCAACCTGTTTTCCGACTTTCCATCGAACAGAATTAGAAAAAATACTTTTTACCAACAGTAAATGGAAATCTATTTGTCAACAATATGGTTCTTGCCAGTACATACCTTGCATACACATACATTGCACGTTTAGCACTTGCAGTGTTGTACGGACACTATCGGACACAAAGTCGATCATTTGACCTATCAGATATTGGAAATTTTCCTTTTGACTTCTGCTGCTGGTTATTCCCTCCCTCTATCTTTTTCCTTGCAGTTCGTTTAGATTGATTACCTGCCATACTTTATCACAGATGCCGTGAAGTCTGATCTCGATAGCTTTCTGCCATGTGATTTTTTTTTTCTGTACAATCATCATCATCATCATTATCCTTACCGCGACGAGGTAACCGACCCCCCCCCCAACCACCCACTCACCCCCCCCTCTCTCTCTCTCTCTCTCTCTCTCTCTCTCTCTCT
>NW_027217959.1:7500-14294 GCF_042767895.1 Penaeus vannamei | reverse complement strand
AAATACAGGATTTATTTTGATCTTTACTTGTTTATCTTTTTTAAGTACATAAATCCGTGAGAATAGAGGTTGGGCGTACCATTTTTTATATATTTTTTTAGCTATTATTTTGTAAAAAGTAAATACTCCGTGAGAATAGAGGTTGGGCATGCGATTTTTTTAATACATTTTTTATCTATCATTTTTTAAAAGTAAATACTCCATGAGAATAGAGGTTGGGCGTACGATTTTTTTAATTCATTTTTTTAATCTATCATTTATTTAAAGTAAATAATCCGTGTGAATAGAGGTTGGGCTATTTTTATATCTACCATTTATTTAAAGTAAATAATCCGTGTGAATAGAGGTTAGGCTATTTTTATATCTATCATTTATTTAAAGTAAATAATCCGTGTGAATAGAGGTTAGGCTATTTTTATATCTATCATTTATTTAAAGTAAATAATCCGTGTGAATAGAGGTTGGGCTATTTTTATATCTATCATTTATTCAAAGTAAATAATCCGTGTGAATAGAGGTTGGGCTATTTTTATATCTATCATTTATTTAAAGTAAATAATCCGTGTGAATAGAGGTTGGGCTATTTTTATATCTATCATTTATTTAAAGTAAATAATCCGTGTGAATAGAGGTTAGGCTATTTTTATATCTATCATTTATTTAAAGTAAATAATCCGTGTGAATAGAGGTTGGGCTATTTTTATATCTATCATTTATTCAAAGTAAATAATCCGTGTGAATAGAGGTTGGGCTATTTTTATATCTATCATTTATTTAAAGTAAATAATCCGTGTGAATAGAGGTTGGGCTATTTTTATATCTATCATTTATTTAAAGTAAATAATCCGTGTGAATAGAGGTTGGGCTATTTTTATATCTATCATTTATTTAAAGTAAATAATCCGTGTGAATAGAGGTTGGGCGTGTTCGGGGTTGTCTGGCAGGGAGGTGAAGTGGCGAAGGAATTGGAGATCGAGCGCGGTATATGAGGAAAGCTGACCCACGCCCGCCGCCGAGGGAACACTTGGGGGGTGGTTGGGGTGGGGGGGTAGAGGCGGGAGGGATCAGTGACGGGGTGGGGGGCGTGGGGTTGGAGGGACGGGGGTTGTGGTGGGGTGGGGGTCCTGTGGAGGGGAGGGAACACTTGGGGGGTGGTTGGGGTGGGGGGTAGAGGCGGGAGGGATCAGTGACGGGGTGGGGGGGCGTGGGGTTGGAGGGACGGGGGTTGTGGTGGGGTGGGGGTCCTGTGGCGGAGAGGGGAAGGGTTGTGGCGGAATGGGGGAGTTTATAAGAATGATAATAATTATGATAATAAGGATTATAGTAATAATAATAATAATAATGATAATGATGATAATAATATTAATGATAACGATAATGATAATAATGATAATGATGATAACAATAATAATGATAGTAATAACAACAATATTGATAATGATAAAGATTCAATTTTATTTCATCTATTCCAATGGTTATTCTTGATTTGAGAAAAAGTCTCGATATTTGCTTGGAAATGACCTCCCGTGTGCAAGAAGTGGCCGGGGTTCCCATCCACTGGGGGTAAGGAGGGAGGTCCCAGGGGAGGCAGGGGAAGTGGGGGCAGAGTGGAGGTATTTGCGGAGACGGAGGCGGGGGGGGGCGAGAGAAGAGGGGGGAGGGGGGAGGGGGGAGGGGAAACGTCATGAGTGGGGCCTGGGTTCAAAGAAGTCGTCAGTGGCCCTCTCTCGTGGTGCAATCGATCGTCGAACAAGGAATATGCATGTATATATATATATATATATATATATATATATATATATATATATATATATATATATATATATATATATATATGCGTGTGTGTGTGTGTGTGTGTGTGTGTGTGTGTGTGTGTGTGTGTGTGTGTGTGTGTGTGTGTGTGTGTGTGTGCGTGTGTGTGTGTGCATACATACATATGCATATATACAGCTCCTTCTCTCTCCTATTGTTACACTCACATTGCAAAGGTTAAGCAAACATGACACTGAGTCAACGTCTGCTTAGGACATATATCACATCCTGAATGGTAAGCATCGTATTATAGTCTTTATTAACACAAATATCACATCCTGAATTATAAGCATTGCCTTATAGTCTCTATGATTCATTTGAATCTCTGTCAGTCTGTCTGTCTCTATTTATGCTTCTCTCCGTCTGTCTCCATTTGTCTGTCTGTCTGTCTGCCCGTCTGTCTCTATTTGTCTCTGCCTGCCTGCCTGTCTGTCTGTCGGTATGTCTGCCTGCGTGTCAATTAATCAGTCAGTCTGTCTGTCAATCACTCTCTCTCTCTCTCTATCTATCTATCTATCTATCTATCTCTATCTATCTATCTATCTACCTATCTATCTCCAACTGTTAAGCACACATTGCAGAGTTTAAGCAAACATGACATTATGATTTTGTTGAGGAAATATCTCATTAATATTAATATTATATTCTGCAATATAAGCATTGTATTATAGTCTTTATCATTCATCTGACTCTTTTATCGGTCTGTCTGTCTGTATATCTGTCTGTCTCTATCTCTGTCTGTCTGTCTGTGTATCTGTCTGTCTCTATCTCTGTCTGTCTGTCTGTCTGTCTGTGTATCTGTCTGTCTCTATCTCTGTCTGTCTGTCTGTCTGTGTATCTGCCTGTCTCTATCTCTGTCTGTCTGTCTGTCTGTCTGTCTGTGTATCTGTCTGTCTCTATCTCTGTCTGTCTGTCTGTGTATCTGTCTGTCTCTATCTCTGTCAATCTGTGTATCTATCTGTCTCTATCTCTGTCTGTCTGTCTATCTCGGTCGGTCTCTATCCTTACCTGTCTGTCTGTGTATCTGTCTGTCTCTATCTCTGTCTGTCTGTCTGTCTATCTCTGTCTGTCTGTCTATCTCTGTCTGTCTGTCTGTCTATCTCTGTCTGTCTCTATCTCTGTCTGTCTGTCGGTCTCTATTTTTACCTGTCTGTCTGTCTATCTGTCTGTCTGTTGGTCTCTATCTTTACCTGTCTGTCTGTGTATCTGTCTGCCTCTATTTCTGTCTGTCTGTATATCTATCTCTGTCTATCTGTCGGTTTCTATCTTAGCCTGGCTGTCTGTCAGCAGAGGTGTGACAACACGGGAAATCGTGGCACCAAAAGCATACCCTCCTGCCCCCCCCCCTCATATCTCCCCTTCATCAGTTCCCTATTTCCTTTCCTTTTCCATTCATCACTTCCCTATTTCTTTTTCATATACTTTCAACAATTCCCTAATTCTTTATCGTTTCCTTTCATCAATTCCTTATTTCCTTTCCTTTTCCTTTCATCACTTCCCTATTTCCTTTCCTCTTCCCCAGGGGCGCCATTTCATTTTTTTCTTGGGTGAGGAGGGCAAGGCTGGGTAAGCGGCTGAAACGAAGTGAAATGTCTAAAACTCAGCTATTCTAAAGGTCATAAGCAGGCCTATGTAGGCGTAATTTAGAAAAAAAAATGGGGGCAAGACAGAACTAGAAGAGGTAGATCCCCCCCCCCCCCATATTGACGCCCCTGCTCTTCCTTGCCACGCAAAAAAAAGGAAAAAATATCCCCAATACGCAAACATTTTCACAAGGAGTCGCTGAGACAAGAACTCTAAGGTCAGGGGAGGCAAGGACAGCGCTGTAGCTATGCGAATATATTGCACTACGCTTACATGACGCGAGAGAAACGTGTGGGGTGGCATGACTGAGGAGAAAAGAGATTACGCAAATTTATTCCGAAATTTTGAGATGATCGTTGATTTTGATGCATTCGTGTTATTCCTCTGATCAATTGGGTGACGGAGAGAGAAAAGGAAAAGTAAGGAAAACTAGAATCTTCTTGGACGAATAGAAATGACAAGCGACGCCTTGTAGGGGAATTTGTGATCGCTATGGAAGGCAGCGATAGTAGGGCGAGGCAAAATCTACCCAAATACAGGAGAGTATAAGTGGCAAAGTTACGTCTCCATTAGCTCTTGGCGCCAGTGGTAGTGCCTGTACTCGGAGTTTTATGCTGGATTTCTGTTCACTTTTGTATTAGGTTTCCGTTTGGTGTCGGTATGATTTGGACACAAACGCCATCGATTTTTTTATTTTTTTTTTTATCTAGATATCATTTTGTAAAACAGGTCAACCACAGAAATCCAGCTGAGGATGGAGAGATGACGATGACGCTGTTTTCCCCATCCGGCGCCTGTTACCACTAGACCAGATGTTGATATCGACGGAGATGATAATGTGTAATGCTGAATACACCTTTGGCATGGCCTATACTGAAGCAAGGGGCTGTCCAGCTGTTAAGAACACGAAGCGTCCTCACTCTTACTAAGGTCGCATTGCACTGATTGGTGAGAATGAATGAAAAAATGTTGCTCCGCACATAACTGTCTATTTGTTCAGATTTATTAGTGCTGGTGTTGCTTCAATCTCTCTCTAAATTCGCCCTTAAAACCATGCTTCACTCTTCTTAACTTGGATATTCATGGAGGCATCACGGAGAGACCTTATAGGATATCGTCCTGTTTGCAGAATCCAAAGGGCCTTCCTAACTACGGATATCAAAGAGGACAAAGCGCCGTCATACGGAATCTGCGTAAGGCACGACGAAATAATTCCCGATACATACTTTCCACACGAAAAAGAGTATTCATAGTTATGTTGATTCAATCACTTTCTCTTCGTGATTAGTAATCTCTTCCATGAAATATAACATAACCAGACGTTGAGGAATTCGTGGAATCTCTCCTGGTGGGGGGATTCACAGGGCTATGGGGTGGGATGCGTAGATTCGGCCGTGATGTGTGAAGAACCCGAAGAAGCGCCATGAAAAGTAGGACGAGGCGAATGGGGACCTTCTCGTTACTTTATCTCAGCAGGGAAAGGGATCGGGTGGCGAGGGTTGCAAAAAAGGGCGGTTTTTTCTTCCTTTCTTGTTGTTGAGAAGAATTATGGTTTTTTGTTGGATAATGACCCTCGACATGTGTAGTCTTTTAGGGGAATTCTTTTCGATTGTAGATGAGACTATTTTCATTGGCCGGGCTTTGTCTCTCTTCTGTTCGCGTGAGTAAACTGATAAGCTGATTGGATTGACTCAGATCTCCCCATTTTTCTGCTGCGAGCGTGAAAGTGCTAAACTTGGAGTGTTTTTCCCGTAGATTATCGGAATGTGTTTGATGTCTTTTCATGACCCCTGCTCTTTATTTTTTCTTTAAATCATATATAGAGGTCTTTGGTTTATTGCAGACACATTTTATTTGTACGAAAATGTGTATATACATACACACTAACACAAGGACACATACACACTATGTATATATATATATATATATATATATATATATATATATATATATATATATATATATATATATATATATATATATATATATACATATATGGATAGATAGAAACATGCACACACACACACACACACACAATATATATATATATATATATATATATATATATATATATATATATATATATATATATATATATGTGTGTGTGTGTGTGTGTGTGTGTGTGTGTGTGTGTGTGTGTGTGTGTGTGTGTGTGTGTGTGTGTGTGTGTGTGTGTGTGTGTGTGTGTGTGCGTATGTATGTATGTATGTATTCATATATGTGTATATTATATATATATACATATATATATACATACATATATATATATATATATATATATATATATATATATATATATATATATATATATATATAAACACGCACGCACGCGCACGTACATATACTTGTGTGTATATATGGCCCCTAGAAGCAAACACTTATAGATGGGTTCGTTGTTGACACAGCAGCTCCATTTACAGCGCCGGGGCGGGGCTGTCAGTGAGGAGGAGTAGCATCGGTTTCTCGAGCTTGGGTCGATCGAGCCCTTCCTCCTCCCCTTTTATAACGGGTTGGGTACGTTTGCTGGAGTTTCCTCGATTTATTTCGACAGGGCCTGTAATCGCAATGTTATTCAGCCTTAATACAGTCGTATAAATTTACGATGGTCAGGAGAAGAATAAAATCAACCTGAATGATATAATCTCGTCTGGAAGCACCATTTGTAAAAAATACTTTTGCTGGTACCAATTGGAAATATTTTGTATAAATTCGTGTCGTGTCAGCAGGGAACTTTTCCATAGGACTAGACTATTTATTTCAGACTTTGTTTAAGTTATTCGCTTTAGACTTTATTTACTTCAGACTTTGTTTACGTTATTCGCTTTAGACTTTATATACTAGAGACTTTATCACTACCGCATTTCTCACTTCAACTGTAACCATCATATTTCCTTTGTTGGGAAGAGTAAGGATCCCGCAATGAAATGAGGTACTCAAGTGAAATAAGGTCCTTTTGCTGTTATTTGGTACTGAGGACTAAGTGCTTATAGTTAGTGTTGCTAAAATTAGCGTGGCGAAGCGATCAAATTTCTGATTATGGAGTAAACTTAAAGAGAGGGTGAAGGGAAAATTAAAAATCTCGCACAAGTAACTAAGACACAAATTGCAGACTGCAAAGGAAGATTTAGCTGGATTGTGTAAACATATAGAAACAGAGGATAATACTAAGTAGATTTTTTAAGCTGTTAAACTGCGGTACAAGCTCTCAAGAGTAATTAAGCGATGTTGTAAATCGACAAGACATATAGCAAGGTGAATATGGTATAAGTGAAGATCAGCAGAAGCGATGCCCAACAGCAGGTTTGGTATATTTTTGTTCGCACAATTAAAGACTAAAGGAATGTGTATTTTTTGTTCACTATCGAACACAAACAATGTATCAAAGCTGGAAATATAGT
>NW_027217958.1:5000-10000 GCF_042767895.1 Penaeus vannamei | reverse complement strand
GAGAGAGAGATAGAGAGAGAGAGAGAAAGACAGAGCGAAAAAGAGAATAAGAGAGATTGAAAGACAGAGCGAAAAAGAGAATAAGAGAGAGAGCAATGACCTCCATTTAATCTAAAGAGGCAACATACAGCGTCAAATAGAACCAAAAGGCAAATTCGTCTCCTTACACGATTTATGAAGTCAATGTTTTCCTCGCCAAAGAAAAGACGCGTAAATCCACTCATATTCCACGCAAACAGTGCGATTACTCATTTAAATCTTATGCGGAAAAAAGAAAGAGAGAGAAAGAGAATAAAGGGAAGGGAGAGGAGAGAAAAGAGAGAGAGGGGAGGGAAGAGAGGGAGAGAGAGGGGAGGGAAGAGAGGGAGAGAGAGGGGAGGGAAGAGAGAAAGAAAGAGAGAGGAGAGAGATGAGAGGGAAATGAAGGGCGAAGAAAGAGAGAAAGAGAAAGAGAGAGGAGGAAGGAGGGAAGGAGAGAGAAAAGAGAGAGGGAAAGATGAGAGAGAGAGAGTGGTGGGGAGGGAGAGAGAACTAAGAGAGAGAGAGGGGAGGGGAGAGATGGAGAAAGCAGGGCGGAGAGAAGAGAAAGCAGAGAGGGGGAGGGAAAGAACACATAATGAGAGGGGAGAAAGGGGTGAGAAAGAAAGAGAAGAGACAAGGGAGGAAAGAAGAGAAAGAGAGAGAGGAGGAGGGAGGGGGAAAAGAAAGAGAAAGGGGGAAAAAGGTGGGTGGGAGAGCAGAGAAAAGGGACAGGGGAGAAGGGGAAGAAAGAGAAAGAGATAGAAGAAGGGGGGCAAGGTAAAGAGAAAAAGAGAGAGAGAGAGGAGGAGAGAGGGGAGAGAAGAGAACGAGAGAAGCGGGAAGGAAGGGAGAGAAGAATAAGAGAGAGGGGGAGGGATGAGAAACAGACCGACAAACGGAGACAGACATCGAGAGAGTAAAAACGAGAAAGACAGAGAGAGAGAAAGAGATAGATAGATAGATAGATGAATAGATAGATAGATAGATAGATAGATAGATAGATAAAAAGATAGATAGATAGATAGATAGATAGATATAAAGAGAGAGAGAGCGACAGAGAGGGAGATAAGTAGAGAGAGAGAGTGAGAGAGAGAGAGAGAGAGAGAGAGAGAGAGAGAGAGAGAGAGAGAGAGAGAGAGAGAGAGAGAGAGAGAGAGAGAGAGAGAACATAAGAATGTGTGACTTAGACTTCATCTTGAATGGCTCTGAAATAGCGAAGAAGTAGAGTGGAAAATATCTATGATTTTTTTTCCCTCTCTCTCATCGTATCCTTCGTCTTCCCCCTTCCTTGATTCCCTTCATTTTTTTCCCATCTCCCTTCCTTTGCCTCTGCCTCTCTCGCCTTGTCTTATTCCCCCTTCGCTTCGCCGGCTTATCCATTATTCCCTTTGTCCTCTACATTTCTTCCTTCCATCCTTCTATATCCTTCTTTCCGACTCCTGTTCATTTTCTTTTATCCTGCTATTTTTTTCTTCATTCTTCCTTTCCTAAATTTCCTTTCTCCCTTATTCTCCTCTTCCTCTCCCCTCCTCCCTCACCCTCACCCCCATACCCCCTCCTCCTTTTTCCCTCTCTTTCTTCGTCCTCACCCATCCCTTTTTACCTTACACATATCTCCCCTCCTTCAAGCTCTTTCCCCTTAGCCCCTTCTTCCCTCCCCCTCATCCCTTACCTACTCCTCGTCTCCCCCTCACCCCTTACCCCCTCTTCCTCCCCCCCATTTCCTCCTTTACTCCTCTCCTCCTTTACCCACCTTCCTCCCTCCCTTCCCTTTTACCTTCTCCTTCTCCTCCCTCCCTCTCCCCTCTCCCCTTACCCCTCTTTCTCCCTCCTCCATCCTCCTCCTTTACCCCCCCCCCCTTCCTCCCTCCTTTCCTTTCCTCTCACTCCTTACCTGCTCCCTCCTCTCCCCCTCACCCCTTACCCCGACTTCCCCACATTTCCTCCCCTCCCCATCTCCTCCTTTACCACCTTCCCCCCCCCTTCCTCCCTCCCTTCCTTTACCCTCTCCTTCTCACTCCCTCCTTTCCCCCTCTTTCTCCCTCCCCCCCTCCTCCCTTTACCCCACACCTTCCCCACCCTTACATCTCCTTTACCCCCTCCTCTTCCTCCCCCCACATCCTCCTTTGCCTTCCTCCCATCCTCCTCATTTACCCCCCCCTCCCTTCCTCCCTCCTTCCCCTCCTTTACCCCCCTCCTCCTCACGCCCTCCTTATCTCCTCCTTCAACACCCTCCCCCTCCCCCCTCCTCCCCCCTCCCAAACGCTCTTCGAGGGACGACCAAGAACGCAAGTAAACTTCCCGATATAATCCTTAAACTTCCTGTGCTTCCTTCAAGCAATGCGTGTGGTTCCGCCCAGGATCTTAAGGTCTGGGCGAGTTATTGCATCTTATCTCTCTTATTTTCCTGCTTCTTTTGTTCTTTTTCGCCCCTCTTGTTCTTTTACTTTATTCTTAATTTTTTATTTCTTTGTTTTTTTCACTTTTTTTCTTAGTTTTATCTATTTTTTTCTTGTTATCTCTTCTTATTTAGAGAAAGAGAGAGAGAGAGAGAGAGAGAGAGAGAGAGAGAGAGAGAGAGAGAGAGAGAGAGAGAGAGAGAGAGAGAGAGAGAGAGAGAGAGAGAGAGAGAGAGAGAGAGAGAGGGAAAGAGAAGGAGATGAATAGAGAAAGGCAGAAAGAGAGAGAGAGAGACAGAGAGAGAGAGAGAGAAAGAGAAAAACAGACAGAGAGAGATAGAAGCAAAGAGAGAGAGAGACAGAGAGAGAGAGAGAGAGAGGGAGAGGAGGGGGGGAGAGACAGACAGAGAGAGAGAGAGAGAGAGAGAGAGAGAGAGAGAGAGAGAAGAGAAAGGTAAAGACAAAAAAGAGAAAGACAAACTGACAGATAGAGAAAAAAAGACACACACCTTCCCATGAGTTAGGTGAGCCAAAAAATATATATGAGAGAGAGAGAGAGAGAGAGAGAGAGAGAGAGAGAGAGAGAGAGAGAGAGAGAGAGAGAGAGAGAGAGAGAGAGAGAGAGAGAGAGAGAGAGAGAGAGAGAGAAATAATATAAAAAAAAAGAGAGAAAATTCAATTCCCAACAGAAAGAAGACGGTTGACCATGAGGGGAAAAATAACACCACCTCTCTGCTCCCCACCAAATAAATACATAAAAAGAAAATCATAAAAGAGAAATAAATGAAAAATAAGAAAATAAAAAAATAGATAAAGAAATAAAAAAGACAAAAGAAATGATACTTAGCCGCAAGCAATGCAAGGCAAACCACACTTCTGCGTGTCAGGAATCCACAACAACACAAGAAAACGGCTTGCGATATCTCATCTTATTTTGCTTCTCTCCGCAAGCAAGCGCGAGCAAGCGAGAACAAGCGATTAATCACTAAGAGATAAATGGTTTGTTTGTTTCGCTTTCCGGTTTCCGTGTTGGGCGTTGGATAAATATTTTTCCTTTCATCTTTTTTTTATATTCTTCTGTCTCCTATTTTTCTTTCCTTCTTTCTGGGTCTTGGTGAATATGTTTTTTTTCTCTTTGTCTCTTTTCTCTTTCTTTCTTAATTCTGTTTTCTTTGTTTTTTCTTGCTGGTTCTTCGTGAATGTGTTTTTCTTTTTGTCTCCGTCTTATTTTTCTTTTTTCTTTCTTTCTTATTTTTTTCATTCTTTCTTTCTGGTACTTGGTGAATATATTTTTTTTCTTTGTCTCTGTCTTTCTCTTTCTTTTTTCTTTCTTTCTTAATTCTGTTTTCTTTTTTTTTCTTTTGCTGGTTCTTCGTGAATCATCTTATTCATCATCTCTTTCTCTTTCTCTTTTTCTTAATTCTATTCGTCTATTTTCTTTCCTTTCTCTTTCTTTCTGGTTCTTCGTGACTCTTTTTCTCTTTTCGTCTCTATCTTTTCTCTTTCTTTTTCTTTTCTCTTCTTAATTCTATTTTTCTCTTCCTCTCTTTCTAGTTCTTCAATGAATCTTGTTTTCTATTCGTATCTGTCTTTCTCTTTCTCTTTTTCTTTCTTTCTTGATTCTATTTTCTTTCTTTCTTTCTTTCTGGTTCTTCGTGAATATGTTTTTTTCTTTGTCTCTGTCTTTCTCTTTCTTTTTTCTTTCTTTCTTAATTCTATTTTCTTTATCTTTCTTTCTGCTTCTTTGTGAATCTTTGTTTTGTCTTTGTCTCCGCCTTTCTCTTTATTTTTTCTTTCTTTCTTAATTCTATTTTTTGTTCTTTTTCTTTCTGGTTCTTTGGATATCCCTTTTTTTTCTTTCTGTCTGTCTTTCTCTTTCTTTGTTCTTTCTGTCTTAATTCTATTTTCTTTTCTTTCTCTATCGTTCTTCGTGATTTTTTTCTCTTTTCCTCTCTATCTTTCTCTTTCTTTTTTCTTTCTTTCTTAATTCTATTTTCTTTCTTTCTCTCTTTCTGGTTCTTCGTGAATCTTGTTTTCTATTCGTATCTGTCTTTCTCTTTCTCTTTTTCTTTCTTTCTTGATTCTATTTTCTTTCTTTCTTTCTTTCTGGTTCTTCAATGAATATGTTTCTTTTCTTGTCTCTGTCTTTCTCTTTCTTTTTCTTTCACTACTTAATTCTGGTACTTATTTTATCTTTCTTTCTGCTTCTTTGTGAATCTTTGTTTTGTCTTTGTCTCCGCCTTTCTCTTTATTTTTTCTTTCTTTCTTAATTCTATTTTCTTTTCTTTTTCTTTCTGGTTCTTTGGATATCCTTTTTTTCTTTTTGTCTCTGTCTTTCTCTTTCTTTTTTCTTTCTTTCTTAATTCTATTTTCTTTTCTTTCTCTATCGTTCTTCGTGATTTTTTTCTCTTTTCCTCTCTATCTTTCTCTTTCTTTTTTCTTTCTTTCTTAATTCTATTCTCTTTTCTTTTCTCCTTCTTTCTGTTTTTTTCGGAATTCCGTGTTGGGTGTTGGATAAATATTTTTCCTTTTATCTTTTTTTTCTTATGTCTCCTATTTTTCTTTCTTCCTTTCTTTCTG
>NW_027217957.1:0-7500 GCF_042767895.1 Penaeus vannamei | reverse complement strand
CCTCCACCCCCTTCCCATCCCCTCTTTCCTCACTCTTCCACCCCCTTCTCGCCCCTCCACCCCTCCCTCTTCCCCTCCACACCCTCCTCTTTTCCCCATCACCTCCTTCTTTCTCTCACCTTCCACTCCCCTTCTCGCCTTCTCCGTCTCTTTCTTCACCCCTCTTGCCCCTCTCCCCACCCCCTCCTCACCCTCGCCCCTCTTCCCCACCCTCTCTCCTCACCCTCGCCCCTCTCCTCTTCCTTCCTCACCCCTCTCCTCTACCCCCATCCCCCCTCTCCACCCCCTCTCCTCGCCCCCTCCTTCCCTCGCCCCCTCTTCTATGGTGGTGATTCCCCCTACGACACCCTGGGGCACCGTAGCGATCTCCCAGGGGGCAAAGGGAGAGTCTCGGAACAAGTATCATCATCATAAAATAATTCGTTTCTCTTCCACTGGTTAAGGTAACTTGGGATGAGTGCCTTGGCCAGAATCTTTACTTAGAAAGATAAGTAACTTAGAAACGTAACTTGGGATGAGTTGTTTTGGGTCAAATCTTTACTTAGAAAGATAGGTAACTTAGAAAAGTAACTTGGGATGAGTTGTTTTGGGCCAAATCTTAACTTAGAAAAGTAACTTGGAAAGAGTGCTTTGGCCTAAATCTTAAACTGGGAAAGAAAGGCAACTTAGAAAGATAATTTAGTGTTTTGGCTTAAATCTTAACTTAGAAAGAAGTTTAACTTAGCCAGGTAACTTTAGATAGAGTGTTTTGATCAAAATCTTAACTTTGAAAGATAGGTAACTTAGAAAAGTAACTTGGAACGAGTGCCTTGGCTAAAATCTTTACTTAGAAAGATAGGTAACTTAGAAAAGTAACTTGGGATGAGTGCCTTGGCCAGAATCTTTACTTAGAAAGAGGGTAACTAGGAAAAGTGCTTAAATTTGGGATGAGTGCCTTGGCCAGAATCTTTACTTAGAAAGATAGGTAACTTAGAAAAGTAACTTGGGATGAGTGCCTTGGCCAGAATCTTTACTTAGAAAGATAGGTAACTTAGAAAAGTAACTTGGGATGAGTGCCTTGGCCAGAATCTTTACTTAGAAAGAAAAGTAACTTAGAAAGATTATTTAGTGTTTTGGCTTAAATCTTAACTGGGAAAGATAGGTAACTTAGAAAAGTAACTTGGAAAAAGTTGTTTTGGGCCAAATCTTAACTGGGGAAGAAAAGTAACTTAGAAAGATAATTTGGTGCTTTGACTTAAATCTTAACTTCGAAAGATTGTTTTTGGTCAAAATCTTAGCTTAGAAAGAAGTTTAACTTAGCCAGGTAACTTTAGATAGAGTGTTTTGGTCAGAATCTTAACTTAGAAAGAAATATAACTTAGAAAGGTAACTTAGGGTGTTTTGGCTAAAATCTTCAAAGAAAGAAAGGCAACTTAGAAAAGTAACTTGGAAAGAGAACGAACCACTTAAGAACCACAGAAGAAAATTAACCACAGAACCATAGAACAGAGAAAAGCCACAAACCATATACCAAAACGACCCACAGAACCACAAAAACAAAATATAAAAACTAACCAAAACGGACCAAAGAACAGAAGCCAAAGCCACAGCCCAAAAACAAACGAATCCACAGACCAGAAACAGTGACCAAACAGAAACCAAAAAGAAACCAAAATAGAAACCAAACGGAAACTAAACAGAGACCAGACAGAACCCAAAAAGAAACCAAAAAGAAACCAAAACAGAAACCAAAAAAGAAACCAAAAAGAAACCAGATATCAAACGGAAACTAAACAGAGACCAGACACCAAATAGAAATCAAATATAAACCAAACAGAGACCAGACAGAAACTAAATAGAAACCAGATAGTAACCAAAACAGAAACCAAAGAGAAACCAAAACCACACACCAAACCGACCCACACAACACACAGACCAAAAAACAACTCCCCCCCAACTTAGAAACCAACCTCACAACTCCCCCCCCAAAAAAGTGAAACTCAAAATTATCGAACCCCAACTTAGAAAAAAAACTATAGAATCCCCCAACTTGGAAACCAACCCCCCAACCCCCCCAAAAAAAACAGAACCCCCCATATAAAAAACACAACTCCCCCATTACAGGAAACCCCCAAAATAAAAAACACAACCCCCCATTACAGAAACCCCCATAAAAAAACACAACCCCCCATTGCTAGAAAAATCCTTCAAAACCCCTTAGAGAAAGAGACGACCCCCCCCCACACGTGCTCTATCCATCCCTAACTCTCCATAGTCCCCCTCCTCCTCTATGTAAACCACCTCCCCTCCACCTCCTCCATCTCCCTCCTCCCACGTTCTCCTCCAATTCTCCTCCTCCTCTTCCACCTCCACCTCCTCCCTCCTCCTCCTCCTCCACCTCCTCCTCCTCCCTACCTCCTCCTCCACTCCTCCACCTTCCCTCCACCTCCTCCTCCCTTCTCTCCACTCCTCCTCCTCCTCCTCCTCCCTCCTCCTCCTCTCCCTCCTCCACCTCCACCACCTCCTCCACCTCCTCCTCCTCCCTCCTGCACCTCCTCCTCCTCCACCTCCACCTCCTCCTCCTTCCTCCTCCTCCTCCTTCTTTGATGCTGACGAGGCTCTCTACAGGGTAATCTTATTAACCAATAGTCGGGGTGATTTGTCTCAGGGGAGGAAGCAGGCGCGTGTCAGTTACAATCAGAGCGGAGAGGTTAGGTGGGGGACCTGATCTAGGGGTAGGGTGGGGTGGGGTGGGGTGCGTCGTGGCATCTTTCTCTCTCTCTCTTTTTTTTTTTTTTCGTCTTCTCGTACTTGTGTTTTTTTTTTTTTCTTCTTCTTTTTCTACTTTCTTCTTCTCCTGAAGCGTGTGTGATGTGTGTGTGTGTGCGTTGTGTGTGTGAGTGTGTGTGTGTCTGTGTGTGGGTGTGTGGGTGGGTGTGTGTGTTTTTTTTCTGAGAGAGAGTGTGTGTGTTTGTGTGTGTGCCTCAGAAGGAGGAGAAGAAGAAGAAAAAAGATATAAAAGAAGAAGTGTGCGTATGTGTGTGCGTGTGCGAGTGTGTGTGTTTAAAAGCACCTTATAAGCCCAAAAAAGATATTGTTATGAATTGGATACAAAACTTTCAATGCAATTTTTTTATGGTTAAATGTCTCTTATGAATAACTACTCTCATTACTGTCGTTGTAAATATTTTTTTTTATGAACAACTTTTTTTACTTTAGAAATATGGGAAGGGGAGGGAGGGAGGGGAGGGGGAAGGAGGGAGGGGAGGGAGAGGAGGGAGGGAGGGGAGGGAGGGGAGGGAGGGAGGGAGGGGAGGGAGGGGAAGGAAGGTGGGATGGGGGAGGGGGAGAAGGGAGGGAAGAGGGGGTGGAAGAAGAGGGAAAGGGGGGGAAGAGAAGAGTTACGGGGTGGGGAAAGAGGAGGGCAGAGGGCAGGATAGGAATAAAAGAGAAAAGAAGAAAGGTAAACAAGACAAAGAAGAAGGAGAAGAAGATGGGAAGGAGGAGAAAGAGAAGGAATGGGGAGGAAGGGAAAAAGAGAAAGAGAGAGGAACAGGATAGGAAGAGAAGAGAAAATAAAAGAAGAAAAGAAAAGCAAACAAAATAAAGAAGAAGGAGGAGGAGGAGGAGGAGGAAAGTGAAACAAACGAAATAAAAGAAATACAAAGCGACAGGCCAAGAAACGGAAAGAATCGAAAAGAAGGAAAGGGAGAGAGAGAGAAAGGAGGAGGAGGAGGAAGGTGAAACAAACGAAATAAAAGAAATACAAAGCATCAGGCCAAGAAACGGAAAGAACCGAAAAGAAGAGAACGAAGGAAGGGAGAAGAGAAGAGAAATAGGGGAAAAAGGAGGAGAGAAAGAGGGGAAGAGAGAGAGAGAGAGAGAGAGAGAGTGAGAGAGTGAGAGAGAGAGAGAGAGAGAGAGAGAGAGAGAGAGAGAGAGAGAGAGAGAGAGAGAGAGAGAGAGAGAGAGAAAGAAAGGGAAAAGGAGAGAGAGGAGAAAAAGGAGAGAGAGAGAATGAGAAAGAGAAAAAGGAGAGAGAGAGTGAGAAAGAGAAAAATGAGAGAGAGAGAGAGAGAGAGAGAGAGAGAGAGAGAGAGAGAAAGAGAGAGAAAAAGGAGAGAGAGATGAGAAAAGGAGAGAAGAAATATACACGTGGGTGCAACGCAGTATCTCATTTCCCTGCAGAGTTCAGCAGAGTTTTAAATCCCGTACTTTTTCATCGCCGACGGGAGATATGGGTAATTACAAAGAGCTTCCGAGACTTCCCGTTCCAGCTGTGTGCACAAAAACACCGACATGAATCTGGGAGAAATATGTGCACCTATTTCTCATTTCCGTAAAAGGGATTTTTAAGCCTGATTTGGAACGCGCGCTCGCTGGCAGATCAGGCTAAGGGTTTTGATGTGATTATCGTTGTTGTTTAGGTCGTTGTGATTATATATATATATAGTGTGTGTGTGTTTGTGTGTGTATGTGTGTGTGTGGGGGGGGTTGTGTGTGTGTGTGTGTGTGTGTGTGTGTGTGTTTGTGTGTGGGTGTGGGGGTGTGGGTGCTTTGTTTTGTGTGTTGTTTGTGTAGTTTGTGTGTTTATGTGTGTGTGTGTGTGTGTGTGTGTGTGTGTGTGTGTGTGTGTGTGTGTGTGTGTGTGTGTGTGTGTGTATTTGTTGTGTGTGTGTGTGTGTGTGTGTGTGTGTGTGTGTGTGTGTGCGAATATACATCTACATAAAGAAAGAGAAGGAGATGGATAGATAGATAGACTTAGAGAGAGAGAGAAGACAGAGACAGACAGACACAGACGAAGAAAAAACCTTTTATACCTTCCTACCAACGCTAAACAACCACGTAATTCCGTCTCCTTCCGCCAATCCCCCCCCCTGCCCCCACCCCATCCCCCGCCCGCGCCCCCCGCCAAGGCCGCCCACGAGGGACTCTCGGCGATGCTTGAGGGGCGTGAAAGGAGCCTCGAGGCGACGGTCCTTCCGGCGGGGAGACGTGGCCTGCGTCCGGGGGGCTTCGTCCTGGGGGGGGGAGGGTTGGGTTCCCTGCTGGGGAGGGTTTTTTTCCTGCGGGGGGGGGGGGGTTCATCCTAGTGGGGAAGTTTTTTTTTTTTAAGTTCTTGATAGCTTTTTCCCAAGTTAGGGGGAATTTTCCCTGGTAGGGAAGTTTTTTTCTCACGTGGATTTTTTCCCAGTGGGAAGTTTTGCTTCCGGCGGGGAAAGTTTTTTTTCCTGGGGGATTTTTTTCCCAGAGGCTGATTTTTTTTCTGGAGGGGGATTTTCATGCTGGTGGGGATTTTTGTTCTGGTGGGGAAATTATCTTCCTGGTAGTTTTTTTATCCATGGTGGGACTTTTTTCCTGGTGGGTTTATTTTCCCTGCTTGGGAGATTTCCATTTTTTGGGCCTTTTTCTTCTCCCTTTTTCTTCTTCTTTTTTATTTCTTTTTTTTTTTTTATTCCTCTAAGGGAGGGGAAGTTATGTAGGGTAGAGGGGAAGGTAGGGGGAGGGGAGGGGGAGGGGGATAGGAGAAAGGAAATGGAGGGGATAAGAGGAGAAGGAGGACGAAGGGATGTGAAAAGAAGGGGAAGAGAAGAAAGAAGAAGAGGAGAGAGGAAAGAAAGAAGGAGGAGGAGAAGCAGAGAGAAGGAGAGGTAAACAAGAGCAGGAAGAGAAGAAGAAGGGAGGTAAGACGAAAGAGGGGAAGGAGGATAGGAAAAGATAAAGGGCACGGGTAAGAAAAATGGAAATGAAATGGAAGTAGAAGGAAAGTGGGCAGTGGACAAAGGAGGAAGAATAAGAATGGAAAGAAGAATAAGAAAGATAGGTACGACTAGAGAAAGGAAGAAAGAGGGAGGAAATGGTAAAAGGAAGGAAAAACGGGGTGAGGAGAGTGGAAGAGAAGGGAAAGGGAAGGGGAAGATGGAGGAAGTGTAGAAAGGGAAAGGGGAGGGGGAAGGGGGCGAGGGGGAAGTGGGGAAGGATGAAAAGAAAAAGTGAGTAGGAAATAGCCAGAAAAGAGGAAACTCAATGATTTTGTAGGCCATTAAGTGCCTTAAATGGAGACAGCAGAGAAGAGAAGAGAGAGAGAGACACGCAGAGAAAGATATATATGTTATATGATAATATGTATATATATATATATATATATATATATATATATATATATATATATATATATATATATATATATATATATATATATATATTAAATGAAAAGATGAAGAAAAAAAGACAGAGAGAGGTAGAGAGAAGGTGGTAGTATAAGGTAGAGAGGGTATAGAGAGAGAAGAAAGAGAGGCATAGGTAGGGTGCAATGTAAGTATGTTTGAAAATTAGTAGTGGAAAGTTGAGGAGAGAAGAAGCTGGTAAAAGAGAGATGTAGAGATGGAGTGAGGAAATGATATACAGAGGTGTTAGAGAAGAACTAATAGAAGAAGAACTAAAAAAAGAAAAGAAAACGAAGAAGAATTAAAGAAGGAAAAGAAAAAAGAAAAGAAGGAAGACTAAGAAGAAGAAGAAGAAAGAAGATGAAGAAGACGTAGAAATATAAGGGGAAAAAGTAGTAGAAATAGAAAAAAAGAAGGATAAAGAAGAAGAACAGAGAGACAGGAACAGAGGAGGAATATCAAGAACATTGGATTTTTTTTTTTTTTTTTTTTTTAGAAAAGACGAAAAGGAGGAGGAGGAAAACAAAGGAAGAAGGAACAACAGACGTAGAGGAGGAGGAGAAGAAGAAGAAGAAGAAGAAGGAGACGATAACGAGGAGGCTTTTCGAAGGGGAAGGAGGGAGGGAGAGGAGACGGGGAGAGGGAGGGAGAGTAGAGAATGGGATAAGAGGAGAGGGTGAGACGAGGGGAGAGAGAGAGGGAAGGGGGAGAGAAGTAGGATCTGGCGAGGAGAGGGAACAGAATACAGAAAAGGAGACTAAGGGGGGCTTGAGGGAGAAATGAGGGGGGAGGGGCGATGAGGGCTATATATATGAATGGGGACTGGGGGAGAGAGGAGGGGGAGAGGGGTAGAGAGGGAGAGAGGAGGGGGAGAGGGGCAGAGAGGGAGAGGGGGCACTGAGGGAGAGAGGAGGGGGGAGAGGAAGGGCAGAGAGGGAGAGGAGGGGGAGGAGGAGGTGGGAGGAGCAAGAGACCAAGAGAGGCGGGTCAGGAAAATGAGGAGGGGATAAAGGAGAATTAATTCGGAAGAAGAGGTCTAAGTGGTAGCGGGAAGAGGGGGGAAGGGGGAAGAGAGTGGTAGGGAGGTGAGGGAGGGGGAAGGGGAAGAGGGGGAAGAGAGAGGGAGGAGGGGGGAGGGGAAGGAGGAAGAAAGGAGTGGAGGGGTAGCCAGAGGAGGGTAGGGAGGGGGAGGAGGGAGAGAGGGAAGGAGGCAGAGGAGGGATGAGGAAAAGGTGGAGAGGAGGGAGGGAGGAGGAAGAGGTGAGGGAGGGAGGAGGCGAAAGGAGAGAGGGGGGAGGGAGGGAGAGAAGAGGCGGGAGGGAGTGAGGAGACAGCGCAGGAGGGAGAAGGGGGG
>NW_027217956.1:12500-14290 GCF_042767895.1 Penaeus vannamei | reverse complement strand
CTATAGTCACTATCATTATAATCATCTTTATCCTAATTTTATTCTTCTTGTCATCATTATTATCATAATCATTATCACTATCATTATCATCATCATTATTGAAATTATTCCTATTTTTATTTTACTAATCATTTTTTCATTATTGTCATCATCATTATCATTATCGCTGTTATTATCAATATTTTTCTTACCATGCTTTCTAGTTCTTCATAATCAGTATCATTATGAATATGATTATCATCATTATTATTATCATCATCAACATCATCATCATCATCGTCATTAGTATTAGTGTTGTCATTATCATTATTCTTGTTATTGTGATTATTATTGTTATTTTCATTATCATTATGATCATTATTATTATCATCATTATTATTATTATCATTATTATTGTTGTTTTTATCATTATCATTATCATTGCTATCATTATCAATATCATCCTTATTATTTTCATTATTATTATCATCCTTATAATTTTCATTATAATTATTATCATTATTACTATTTTGGTTACTATTAATACCATCGTTAACAATCTTGTTATCATCATTAGCATTGTTATTATTATTGTTGTTATCGTTATTGTTATCATCATTGTCATTATCATTATTATCATGCGTCTTAGCCTAACTAAGACGCAGAATTATTTTAATGATTGCATCAGGTAACTATTATTATCGTAATTAGCTCTATTACGGAGCTAATAGAGGTAGATATTATTACCCTTGTTATTGTTATTATCATTATCATTATTATCATAACTATCATTATTATTATCATTACGGTTATTATCATTATTATTATTACTATTACTATTACCATTATTATTATCATTATCATTACTACTATTATTGTTATCATTATCATTATTATCATCATTTTCAATGTTACTGTCATTATAGTTCTTATTGTTGTTATTAATATCATCATTGATATTGATATTAGTATTAGTATCATTATCATTATATTTTTTTGTTTTTGATATTACTTAACTATTGATCTTATTATAATCTTTATCATCATCACTATTATCATTATCATCTTTGATATCATTATCTTTATCATTGTTATTATTATAATTATTATTATTATTGGTATTATTATTATTGCAATTATTGTTATTATAGTTATTATTACTATTGTTATTGTTGATGTTATTATCATCCTTATTGTCATTATTATCATTATCATTGTTATCATGATTATTACATCACCATTATTCTCATTTTTGTTATTTTACTATTGTCATCATAACAATTATTGATAGTATTATCATCATTATTATTATCCTTACCATTTTTGTTATTACTATCATAGTTATCATCATCATCATCATTATCATTTTCATAATTATTTTCATCATTTTCATCACTAATGTTATCCTTACTGTTTTTATCATTATCATCATCATCATCATTATTATTATTATTATTATTATTATTATTATTATTATTATTATTATTATTATTATTATTATTATTATCATCATCATTATTATCATTGTTATCATTATCATTATCATTATTATTATTATTAATATCATCATCATCATTATCATTATTATTATTATTATCATTATTATTATTATTATTATTATTGTTATTATCATTATCATTATCATTATCATTATCGTTATCATAATTAGGATTATTATGATTCTTATCTTCGGTCATTATTAGTACCATAATTATCGTTATTTCTTCATGGGCGACCTCTATCACGGTTGCCTTTTCTACTCTATTATTATCAATGTTATCTTTATCAACATTGCTTTCTCCATTTCCCCT
>NW_027217954.1:5000-14278 GCF_042767895.1 Penaeus vannamei | reverse complement strand
TCATAATCATTTTGTGTATTTCAGGGAAATTGTTTTTGTTTCTGCTGGGTATACCTTCATTTTTATATTATTTTAATTGAAAATAGCAAGTCGGATTGCTAGTTTTGTAGCTTATCTATCTACTCTTCCCAAGTGTTTGACAACATCTCCAAATGATCAAACTCTCTCTTAGTTCTCTCCTTAATGACATATCCTACAGCTACGAAGGTCTGTATATTTTTTATCTTTGCATGTTTGTATTCCGTTTGACTGAGTAGTATATTCACCATCAGTAAAATTAACATCATCTTCATCATCATTATCATCACCGTCAATGTTACATCATCATCACTATTATCACAAGCATTTCAACCATCATCATCATTGCAAATATCGTTACCATTTTATACCTGCTTCCGGACAGAATATTCGTGGAATAATATCTTCTTATTTTGGTAAATGGGTTGCATGTATTAGCATAAACCATGCGTTATTATAATTATGTTTACTTGATATATATATATATATATATATATATATATATATATATATATATATATATATATCTATATATATATAAATATATATATATATATATATATATATATATATATGTCTAGATATATATATAGATATATATATATATATATATATATATATATATATATATATATATATATATATATATATATATATATATATATATATTGTTATCAATGCGGTTGAATCTGTTTCTGCATTTGTGCTGTTCTCTCTCTCTCTATCTATCTATCTATCTCTTTCTTTCTCTCTCTCTCTCTCTCTCTCTCTCTCTCTCTCTCTCTCTCTCTCTCTCTCTCTCTCTCTCTCTCTCTCTCTCTCTCTCCTCTCTCTCACTCTATCTCTTTCTCTGTCTCTCTCCGTTTCTCTTTCCCATTACTTTCCTTTCTCTGTTTCTTTCTTTGCTTTGTCCTCATTATCCATCTCTCTCTCTTTCCCTCTTTTTTTTCTTTTTAAGATTATTTTTGTTTCGTTCCCTCCTTCCGTCTCTCTTTTTTCCTTCTCCTTCCTCCACCCTTCCATTTATTTCCTGGTCTCTTCTTCAAACCCATTTCTCCCCCCTTTTCTCCTTCCCTTCTTTCTTTTCATCTTTCTCCACATTCCTTCCCTTCCTCCTTACGTAATTCTCTATCATTCTTCCCTTTCCTTTCCTTTGCCCTCCTCCTCTCTTCTTTTTTCTGGTCTTTTTTTTTTTTTTTTTTTTTTTTTACTTTCCTTCCCCTCTCTTTCCACCCTATTTCCTGTTCCCCCATTTATTCCTATCGTTTCCCTTGTCATTTTTCTTTTACCTTAATCTCCACATATTTCTTATTTTCCAATCTCTTTCCTCTCTTCTTATTCTTTCGTTTGCCTTCCATTTTCCGACTTTATCTTTATCCCTTCTGTTTTTCTCCCTACTTCTCTTCTTCTCTCTATGTCTCCTCCCTTCTCCTTCTTTTTTCATCTCTTTCCATTCTTTGCATTACTCTTTTTTTGTTTGTTTGTTTCCATTTCCTCTCTTATTTCCTTCCTTCCTCTCATCCTTTCCTTTTTCTTCCTCCTTCCCTTCTTTCTTCCCATTCCTTTCATAACCTTCCCTTTCCCAACATTTTATCCTCTTCCCTTCCCTTCCCTTCCCCATCCTTCTTTCTCTCTCCTCTTTCCTCCCCTTCTCTTGCAACACCATCTATCCCTTCCCTTCTCCTCCAACACTCTCTATTCCTTTCTTTCTCTTCCACACTATTCCTTCTTTACTCTCTTACACCGTCCGTTCCCATTCCCATTCCAGCTGTCCATAGGGACCGGGGACTGGTCATTCGAAAGGGAGGGGAGGGGGAAGAAGGGGAAGGGGAGGGGGGGGGAAGGAGGATGGGGAAGGAGGGAGAAGGGGGAGGTGGGAAGGAGGATGGGGAAGGAGGGAGAAGGAGGAGCAAGGAATGGAATATGGGGAGGGAGAGAGAAGGAGGAGCGGGGAGGGAGAATGGGCAAGGAGGGGGAAGGGGGAGCGGGGAGGAAGGATGGGGAGGGAGGGAGGAGTAGGAGACGGGGGAGGATGTGGGGGGGGGGGGAGAAGTAGGAGGGGGGAGGGTCGTCGCACACTCCGAACTCCGTCCTTTGCACTGCTACCAACTCCACTTTGCACTGAGTGGAGCTGGAGTATATCTGAGAGGACAGCTGACGAGGAGGGGGTGTGCCAGGGGGTGGAGTAAGGCGGGTGGAAGGGGAGGGGGGGGATGGGAAGGGCAGGGAGTGGGAGTGGTGGGGGGGTAGGGGGGAGGGAGAAAGGGGAAGAGATAGGGCACGGATGAGGTGGAGACGGAAGATGGAAGATGGAAGATGGGAAATGGGTGGTGATGGGAGGTAAAGAGAGGAAGCGGGAGAGGAGTGCGAAGAGAGGAAAGAGAACACGTGGTTAGAAGGATAAAGGGGAAGAAAGAGAAAGAGAATAGGAGGGGGTGTAAGTGGATAAAGATAGGAGAAAGTAGGGAGAGGAATGAAATGGGAGGAGATGCAAGGGACATGGAAAAGCGAGAAAAAAAAGAAGAAAAAAAGTTTAGTAAAACGACGATAGTTATTATAAGCATAGTAATAATTAACATGAGGAGCACCAATAAAGAATCATAAGGATAATTATGTCCATGATAGGAGGCATAGCGAGAAGAAATGAAATGTTCATTTCTCTCATTGCAATAACTGGCTTGCAACAATTGCAGAATCTCAATTCAAGAGCAATGTTCAGACCTCGAAAGAAACAAAACAAACTCTGATTATTGTTTTAAACTACCCGGGAAATTAATGACCCAGCTCACACAAATAGCGTTCATTAATCTACCAATAAGATCGTCAGCTACAAGAAAGAACATTTAGCAACATCAAGTGTATTTTCATTCAGCCTGGCGCAGAAGAAAGTTTTAAGTACCCAGCAAAGTTTTCTGTAAGTAACATAAACAACATGCAAATAGGGGCTCGTGGAATACAGGATGGCGCCTTTTTCTCTTTTCTCTAGGGACCTTTTATCTATATATAAAAAAGAAAAAAAAAAGCAAAGTAAAAAAGATAAATAAATAGATGAACAAACAATAATAGAGGCAACAGTAACTGCAGTGACAGTAGTAATAGCATTAACAAGCATAATTACTATCATGGAATAGTATTATTATTATAAAAAGCATTAATAGGAATCACTAAGAGGGATAAACATCCTAAGACAAATGATATTAGTCTTCATTATCTACAGCAAGCAATACATAAACCATTTAACAACCTATAAACATTCTTTATTCTACTTTTCAGTGCCATTGAATTATCAAAGGACCTTACCGGGTTGTTGGTGGTTTCCTAAACACCCAGATTTTGTTTATATTATGATCGTTATTATTACAATTCGTACTATGCGTATCACTCATATTCACATTCTTCTTATTATAAATTTTATTATTATCATTATTATTATTATTATTATTATTATTATTATTATTATTATTATTATTATTATTGTTATCATCATCATCATTATTACTATTAGTAGTAATAATAGTAATAGTATTTTTATTATAATTATTATCATGATTATCCCCATAAGTCGAAAAGGTAGCAGTAGTAGTAGAAAAATTATCATTATCATTATACTCTTTAATATTATTATAACTATCATCATAATCTTTAATATTATTATAACTTTTATCATAAGCTTTAATATTATCATTATTCTTATCAATGTTATTATTTATATAATTATTTTAATCATTATAATTATTATCACTGTTATTATTATTGTTATTATTATTATTATATTATGATTATTATTATTATCATTATCATCATCATTATTATCATCATTATTATTATCATTATCATTACTATCATTATTGTTATTATTATCATTATTATTATCATTACTATTATTATTATTATCATTATCATTATCATTATTATCATTATCATTATCATTATTATTATTATCATAATTCTTGCTGTTGTTTTTCATCATTATTATCAGCATTATCATTAAAAAGATTATTATCATAAAAACAATTCATAAGTAACAGTAGCAGCAGTAGTAGTAATAGTAGTAGCAGAATGGTAATAGTAGTATAAGTAGAGTAGTAGTAGTAGTAGTAGTAGTAGTAGAAGTAGTAGTGGTAGTAGAAGTAGTAAAAATAGTATTAATAGCGGTGGTGGTAGTGGTATAATGTTAGAAAAAGCAACCAGCTATGTAATTACTAATCATCATTATCCTCATCGCCGTCAACATTGCAATTGTAAATATAATTACACACATTCTCATTATAGATATCATTATCATTAAATGATAACCGGAAAACGCCGAAATTTCCACAAAACAGCAAATGCACAAATACAAGCAAAACAGATCAAAAGAAGACCAAAAAAAAAAAAAAAAAATGTCCCGATAGCCACCAGTGTCCAAGTAAAATTCTGTAAGCTTCAGGACAGGACCGAGCATGAGGGAGTGCCATATTAGATGAGGTACACTAGACACAGCTGCGGCCTTGGCACTCAGAACGCATAATATTCTGCTCGTCTTTTTTCACTTGGCACTTCCTGGAAAGAGGCAGGGGAGGTGTAGCTCTTAGTGGAATATATTCATTTATGTTGTCGGTCGTTTGCCAGCATGACTGATTAAGTCATTAAAGTAATTGCCATTGGAGGAAAGTGGAGTACAATGAGAGGCATCGCGCAGACAGGCAAAATTAACAGAAACTTGTGCAGATGTGTGCGAGTGTGTATACGTAAGTGTATTTGTTACTCGGTTTGTATCTTAAATGAATATGTGGGGATGCCGACAAAGAAAAATAAATTATTTTGTTTGTACATATATATACAGTATATATATGTATGTGTATATATATATATATATATATATATATATATATATATATATATATATATACATATATATATCTATATATCTATATATATATATACATACATATATATATATATATATATATATATATATATATATATATATATATATATATATAGAGAGAGAGAGAGAGAGAGAGAGAGAGAGAGAGAGAGAGAGAGAGATGGGGGGGGGGAGTGAGTCCATTACCACGACTTTTCCCACTCTGCTCCGCAGGCCTTGAGGGGGAATGACTTACCAGGGTTCTCATCGCCCGCAAAACTACTTACCAACTTTTCCTGACCTTCCTTCGCCTCTTTCTTCAAGAGGAGCTGAGTTCATCTGTGGCACGTCATCTTTTATTATCAAATGAGTGAAAAGAACGAGGCATAACTAGTTTCTCTCGTTTTTTCTCTCTCTTTTTTTCTTTTTTTTTTTATATCGCGTTCATTATCATTAGCTTTCGTTGAAGTTAACGTGATTCATGAATTGAGGCTTGAGGCATTTACCATCTCATTCTCTCTTTCTCCTCTCCTCTTCTCTTTCCTCTCTCTCCATTGCCGAACACCGCAATTTCCTCCGACGAAAAAAAGAAAAAAAAAGAGAAATACCAACCCCTGCTGATGACAGTCACGAAGATATTACGAATATGTTTACCGGTTCCAGATCATATAGCGACGCAAAGGCCGTGCAATGGGACGTTTCTTTCATCAGATCACATTCAGCTTTTCCCAGAAGAGGAGCAGGAACGAGAGCTTTATCTGTTTGTGATAACGTATGAAAGGCTAATATCGTCTACTGACAAAGACAGCTTTTACGTTGTGGGTATTATTTTCTGTCTCTGTCGGAGAATTACTCATGATGATATATATATACATATACGTATAGATGTCCACGCACGCATACACACATGCACCACCTACAGTGTCTCGTGTGTGTGTGTGTGTGTGTGTGTGTGTGTGTGTGTGTGTGTGTGTGTGTGTGTGTGTGTGTGTGTGTGAGGGCAAGCGCGCAAAAGCATACAAGGAAAACATTAAGGGAAAGATATATCGGAGTTAAGCCAACAGTAAGACATTATTATTTTGAAATCAGTAAGTAATAAGTCCACATCCAATGCATGCGTAACCATGTTTTCCCACGAAGATGCGAAACAGTAACATGCAATCAAGCCCGCATATGATGGAAGGCTATATAGCTGTCCGTTATTTGCTTGCGGATCTATTGCAATCAGCTTGGTTTGATCAAAACGAGGGAGATTACTACATTTTTTTCGATTTTCCGTTTCTCTTTTCTACTCTCACGATTGATATCATGTCTTCCACATTTGAGGATATCAAATGATTTTCCTACAAAGATATGACCATTTTAGGTGATCTTGGTATTGATTTGATGAAATATTAAAGTAAAGAAGTCTGTACCTTTATAAATAATAAGTACGCTTGTGGTCAATTGCTACGTATCAGCAATGCAAGGAGAATAACAAGCTCTTCGACTACTCTCGTTGATAAGTTTTAGTCAGCTGACTTGTTAACATCTCGTTCTAAAAGTGATTGCTAATGAGTAATACAAGTCAGCTCTTTCCTCCACGTGTCTGAGCTCACTGAGTACACACCGGCCTACACCAACTACAATTACATATTGGGGATATAAATATACTACACTCGAGTATGTCAACTTACCTATGCAAAAGGCAGGATCTGAGTTTAGTAATGATGCAAAGTTTAGTTCCAAACAGCTTTCCGATATGTAGAAAGGTATGAATGAGAATGAATGTCTTCACAAGACAAGAGATGTGTTTGACCGGTTTCATATATATCTTGGTCAGAAATACATAATGCATTTCTGACGAAGATGTATTCGAAACCGGTCATATACATCTCTTGTTTTGCGAAGATATTTATTCTCATTCGTACCTTTCCACATTTGTCAACATGAATACGGTTCAGCTTTCCGATAACTAAGGTTTGCTACCTAATGATAACAAATACTATTATAGATAGGCTCAGGTTACGCCTACCGCAGCTGTATCCGATTTCTCGCGGTTAGGTATACGACATACATATGAGTATGCGTATAGAAACGTCATTTCCGATTAATAAGTACGAACCTAAGCTAATTGAGAATGGTGTCCTTTCGGTCTAGACGCCGCCATCTTGTTCATTTTACCACAAATGCTCTAGACACCAATCAAAATTTTCTGCCGTACCAATAGTCACTTAAAGATAACTATTAAACTAACACTTCAAGGAACTTCCAATCTACAGATCATAGTATCGACAATTAAGAAACAAAGTAAACATATTCAATGTTAGCTAAAGAGGTCTATTATGAGAAAACATTGTCTGTCTATAGAGAAGTGTGTAAAAACAATACAATATTATTACCAAAAAATTACTTTAGATTTAGAAAAATTGCTTTCCACAAACCGTTATTTAAACAATGATATTACAGGCTATATAGGCAATAAAAAATAATGAGTTCACTGGCAGGTATCTTTCATAATATATAAAGGTTATTGGGTACGTTCTTTTGCAATGGGACCCATTTATTTTACCTTTATATAGACCGTTTGCAATGTCTCCAAAATTTTAAAGTTTGCTGGTGGTACTTTTATCTGTTATATGTTCTGGTTATATATTTATCAGCCAATAACACAATCGATTTTTTTTTTTCTTTAATGTCAGCTAACACAGAGATTTCGTTCTGTGATATATATATATATATATATATATATATATATATATATATATATATATATATATGTATATATATATATATATATATATATATATATATACAGATAGATAGATAGATATTTTTTTCTTTTTTTTTTTCTTTTTTTTATTAGCACATTTTTTAAGTGAAATTATAGTCGGAAAACGGCAATGCTTGAAAATTGTCCGGAATTTCACATATAATACTATTCTTCTATCTATGTTATTCGAACAAATAAAATGATTGAAGACGCTAAATAAAGCGACCACAATGATGCAATATCTAAGGATTTGTCTACAAAAAAAAAATGCTCGATAGCTTCTGCTTTTAATGATGAAATACGTATTGTCGTGTGTATCATCGTACAGAATATAAACACTTTCAATAAAAAATGTTTGCGGTCACCCAGATCGAAGTCTGGATTATGTATAAAGTTTGTAAGCTATAATAGTTGCATACTTTGGAAGAAGTACGTAATATATATGTTTTTTTTTTTTTTCTTTTCTTTTTTTCTTGGGACAATGGTAGGTATCAATGTTCTCATTATTTATTGTTCGCTTTTGAAACAAATATAGTTCAATTTAATGGCGCAAGTCATAATATAATGTCATGTACTACTAAAATTGATTTGAAATGTGATCAGTCATGTATATCTATATTATTATGTAATATACTTCATGAGTTTGATGTACTTTTTTCCACATGCATATGGGCATAAACGTACAGTAATACATATTGATATATGCACATTGATATATACATAAACTGATACTTACATATATTCATAGGTGCAAACAGGAAAACACCCATACAATATTAAAAAAACAACCGTACTATAAATATACCAGTCAGATGATCTTTTATTATAAAAATACGGGCTCCTTGAATTCTTTGTTTTTAATGAAATTCAATGTCACGTAGACTATATTCGTACGTACTCACACACACAAATCATATACAAAAACCATCATCATCTTGAACCTGTAACATTCCACTGCGGTACATAGGCCTCCCCCCCCCCCCCCCCCAATAGGTGCAGGTGGGGGGAACAATGTCCGGGTGAGCCGGACCAGACGGTTACCCATACTTGAGGGGGCACCAGTGATGGATGAGACAAAATGGCTCACAAGTCACCAAGGTCTATAACAGAGGTCGGCAACCTTTGGCACGCGTGCCAGACTTGGCACACAAAGCGCTTGTCTATGAGTCTCACCCGAAGATGGAATCGAGGACGATTCCGAAATTGTTGTATCACTTTCTTCAATAAATCTAGTTTATGCATTGTGTTTTTTCTACCATATATATATATATATATATATATATATATATATATATATATATTTTATACATATATATATATATGATATATATATATATTATGTATATATATTATATATATATATATATATATATATTATATATATATAATATATATATATATCATATATATATGATATATTTATATATTATTTATATATATTATATATATATTATACATATGTATATTATATATATATTTTATATATAAATACACTATATATACATTATATTACATATATATATATATATATATATATATATATATATATATATATATATATATATATATATATATATATATATATATAACACAATCAATCCCCATCCAACTGAACCGAATACATGGGGACTGGCCACAGGGCTTTATATTGACAACTTT
>NW_027217954.1:0-2500 GCF_042767895.1 Penaeus vannamei | reverse complement strand
CTACCCTGAGCGGCGTGTCGAGGGACCCCGCCCTGCTTTGTTCATACCCCATTTGCACATGACCTCTGACCTGCCACTTGACCAATACAAAACCTCTACTATGCGTCGTGATACAGTTCGTACACTGTCTCTTCCAGGGAGCCGTCTGCACAGGACCTACATTTTTAGCCTTCACCTACGCTACCATCTACCATCTTCAATAAACCTCTAACAACTGGAACCCCCAACATGAGGAAGGTCACAGTAATCTGATGATCCAAAATTCTCCAATAAAACCTTTATTAGTATTGCATTAAACGTGAAAGTTATTTCAAGTAAGCGTAAAGTGGATGGCAGAAATAAGGCGAAGATATCGGTGATATTAAGGAAGTGTATCAGTAATATGGTCAAGTATTTTTCATTACAATCAATTGTAAAATGGGACTCTATACGTCATACGTGCACTACGATTTTAGTGTACTGACATGAACATCGATGTTTATCTAAGAAATAAAATATTTAGACGAGTTCCGGCGCCTTCAAAATGATACATCTCGGGCGGGTTCTCATGTCAACGAAAAATGGCGTAGGAGTATTTTCAATCCCCGCAGAAACTGCCATGTAATGATTGCTCCGGTGTAATTTCTATAACTAAGGATGCAAGAATCACAGGAGATTGGCTTTGTTAATTCACCGAACGGAAGGGTTTTGATGCCCCCCTACAAATAAGAGAGTAATGACCTTATTCCCGGGATGAGAAACTGGTTAGTGATGCAGTTTCGGCCGGGGATGGAGGTGAAGAAGAATATTCATTACACACATTACACTCAGAAAATACTCAGAAGAGCGGAAAGGAAACTAAGCAATCGGTATTCAAAACTACCTTGAATGGAGGATATAGACGGGGCAAAATAACAAACGAGACCAAGGAAATCGAGAGAGAAATGAGGACTGGAGAACAGAGACCGGAGCTGCATTGCGTGAACATCGGCTTTTAAAGAGCGAACAACACTTGGTGACTAGTAAAAGGGAAAGGATTACCAGTCCTGCAGTTTATTGCTCGTGGAAGCTGGTGTATTTCCATGTAGATTATTGGTTCTCGGAATGATATCAGAAAATCAATAAACAAGTTGAGGGAAAATATTGAGACTATAGATTCCGAAGTTTTTGACAAAAGAAAAAGTAGCATGTATAGTTAGAGCAGAAAAAGGTTTCGAAGCTAAACTTTGGTTATTTAAGTAATAGAAAAAAAACCGGTTTGATACATGAAGCTGATAGGAATGAAGTCATATAAGTGACTGAAACAATTCAAGAATAATAGTAGAAGAGAGAGTAGTAAAGATAATCATAATAAATATAAGAGATGATAATGAGAAGGCAATCGCGGTACCAACAACAAAAAAAAAAGAATAATTGTAATCGCAGTAGTAATGATTTAGTTAATAAATATTATAGTAATAATCCAGTTGATAATGATAATAATAATTAAGTTAATGATAATAGTAATATGTTGATAGTAATAATTAAGTTAACAATGACAATAGTAATAGTAGTAGTAGTAGCAGTAGTAGTAATACCCGCTGTAATGATATTACTACTAATAACAGTTATCATAATGAAATAATGATGGTAATAGTAACAATAATAATGATGTTGCTTTCGAAAGTGATAGAATAATGTAAATTATAATTATAGCACCAATAATGATAATGATTATTAGCATTGATTTCCTAATAAAAATGATAATAATCATGATAACAGTAATAATGAGCGTTATGATGACAGTAACAATAATAATCATAAACATAAATATGATAATATTAAAATAAAAGTAGTATTAATGAGAAGAATGTTAGCAATAGTAATAATAATAATAATGTTAAAATGAATGATCATGATAAGAATAACAGAAATGGAAATAACTATTGCCATCACATGATTATCAAAATAGTAAAAATAGTTGGTTATTGGTATTAATGTTGATAATATTAAAAATGATAATAGTAATAATGATGATTATTATACTGATAGTAATAATATAAAAAATAATGATATTGATATTAATAATAGTAGTGTCAATAAAGATGATAATGAAATAATAATGATCATAATAAAAGTAATTTTATCATCAATATTACACAGTTGTTTCTATTACAATTGGTAGTAGTAGTAGTATCATTATCATTATCATTATAGTTATTAATATTATAAACCTTAACAATACTTAATCCAATGATAATGTATATCTATTATCATAACAAATATAAAGATAATTAGTGTGGATGTTCTAGTGATAAAACTGATGACAATATAAAGAATGAAAATAATGATAATGATAATTATCATTATCATTATCATTGTTGTTTTGTTATCATTATGATTAACACCGTCATCGTCGTCATCATCATCACCATTGTTATCAGTAGCAGTGTTATTGGTTTTAACATTACTTTATGTAAATAAAATGAATAAGTAAGTAATAAACTAAACCATTATACCAACGCAAAATATGCAATGCAAA
>NW_027217953.1:5000-10000 GCF_042767895.1 Penaeus vannamei | reverse complement strand
GTGATGATAGTGATGGGAATGATGATGATGATGATGGTGCTAGGAATGGTGGTGACAGGAAAGGTGATGATGAACAACAACAACACAAACAGCAACAGCAACAAACCCAAGCCAGTGCAAAAAAACAGCCCCAAAGCCCGAGGAAAAAACCCAAGCCGTCGACCCACAAACTTTATTCAATTCCACCGTCAGTCAAGCCTCCGCCCTCCCGCCCACCCGCCCACCCGCCCACACGCACTCGGGGGGGTACAGGGAGCAGCTGTGCAAAACGAGAGAGGGCGAGGGCGTGCATCCCCTGTCTGGATTCTGAAACGATGGGCGGGCTGGACTGGAATCCATTTTGGGGCGTCGGGACGGGGATGGGGGGAGGGGGGGGGGGAAGGGGTGTATCTATCTATCTATCCATGCATATTATCCATATGCATTCATTCATTTATTCATTTCTTATTCATTATTTATTCATTATTCATTTTTCATTCATTCATTCATTCATCCATCCATCCATCCATCCATCCATCCATCCATCCATCTATCCATCTATCATCTATCTATCTATCTATCCCTTCCACCCCGACTTTGACCCCAACATGCTGACGTCAGCATGCCAGTACTCACTCACAGCTGAGTCGACTGAGAGGGTTGACTGGGCGCGAACGCTGGACCTTGCAATTGCGAAGCTACCGGTTTGCCACTGAGCTTTGTCACCTCTATAAACATCCATTTTGTTTTCCTTTCCAAAACTCACACACACACAAAAAACAGTTCTATTTTGTTTCGTCGGAGAGATTCGGAAAGCAAAACTTGTAAAAATGTAAAGAAGAGGGAGAGAGAGAGAGAGAGAGAAAGAGAGAGAGAGAGAGAGAGAGAGAGAGTGAGAGTGAGAGAGAGAGAGAGAGAGAGAGAGAGAGAGAGAGAGAGAGAGAGAGAGAGAGACAGAGAGAGAGTGAGAGAGAGAGAGAGAGAGAGACAGAGAGAGACAGAGAGAGAACTGCAAGGGATTCGAACATAAACGTTGCCAACTCCTAAACTTCTCTCTTTCTTTTCATGTTAACTACAAATTTCAGTTGAAGATAACGGCCGTGTTTTCGTGCATTATATCTATCTATCTATATAATTGTCTATATTTTTCCACCTCTCTATCTATTTGTATAATTGTCTATAACCTACTTACATATCTATTTATACAACTGCCTATACCTATTTACATATCTATCTACCAATTTATCTATCTGTCAATGCATCTATCTGTCTACCTGTCTATCTACCAACTTATCTATCTATCCATCTAGCCTGCTGCTTATCTGTCTACCTGTCTATCTACCAACCTATCTGTCTGTCCATCTATCCTGCTGCTTATCTGTCTACCTGTCTATCTACCAACCTATCTGTCTATCTATCTAGCCTGCTGCTTATCTGTCTACCTGTCTATCTACCAACCTATCTATCTATCTAGCCTGCTGCTTATCTATCTACCTGTCTATCTACCAACCTACTTATCTATCCATCTAGCTTATCTGTCTATCTATCTAGCCTGCTGCTTATCCGTCTACCTGTCTATCTACCAACCTATCTGTCTATCCATCTAGCCTACTGCTTATCTGTCTATCCACCAACCTCCCTATCTATCCATCTAGCTTATCTGTCTACCTATCTGTCTATCCATCTATCCTGCTGCTTATCTGTCTACCTGTCTATCCACCAACCTATCTATCTATCCATCTAGCTTATCTGTCTACCTATCTGTCTATCCATCTATTTAGCCTACTGCTTATCCGTCTACCCGTCTATCCACCAACCTATCTATCTATCCATCTAGCCTACTGCTTATCCGTCAGTCTCACTGGAAACCAAAACTTAAAGGTCTTTTCCTTAAATCCTCCTGCTTTGGACAATGTCAGTTAGGCTAAAGTTTAAGGCTGGGATAACAAGACATCTGAAAGGGAGGGAGAGAGAGAGAGACAGAAAGAGAGAAGGAGAGAGAGAGGGAGGGAGGGAGGGAGGGGAAGGAGGGAGGGAGGGAGGGATGGATGGAGAGGGAGGGAGGGTGAGGGAGGGGGGGAGGGAAGGGAGGGGGGGGAGGGAGGGAGGGGAAGGAGGGAGGGAGGGAGGGGGGGAAAGGGAGGAGGAGAGGGAGGGAGGGAGGAGGGGGGATGTAGGAGTATTGGTAGGGAAGGTAGGGAAAGGAGGGAAGGTAGGGAGGAAATGAAGGGAAGAGGGTAAAGGGTGGGAGGGAGGGAGAGGGAGAGGGAGAGGCAGGAGAGGGAGGGGGAGGGAGGAGAGGGAAGGGAGGAGGGAGGAGGAGGGAGAGGGTGAGGGAGGAGGGAGGGAGAGAGGAGGAGGAGGGAGGAGGAGAGGAGGGAGAGGAGGGAGAGAGGAGGAGAGGGAGAGAGAGAGAGAGAGGAGAGAGAGAGAGAGAGAGAGAGAGAGAGAGAGAGAGAGAGAGAGAGAGAGAGAGAGAGAGAGAGAGAGAGAGAGAAATAAGAAAGAAAGAAACAAAGAAAAAGAGAGCAACAGAAATAAGGTGGTATAGACGGATCAAGAGCTAAGAGAAGAGGAAGTTATCGAAATCTCTCTCTCTTCCTCTTTCATTCTCGTCTTCCTCTTCCTATTCTTAAATCCTTCTCACTTTCCTCCCTCCCCTCTCCCTTCCTCAACTCCCCCTGCCAATATTTCATCTCCCTTTTTCTCCCTCTTCTTCACCCCCTTCTCATCTCCCTCCATTCCTCCATTCCTCTTTTATTCACCTCTTCCATCCTTCCTCTCTATCCATCTTCTCTCTCTCCCTCTTCATCATATTTCCCCCCATCCTCCCTTTCGCCATCACGGCCCCAAAGATTCATGGAGAGGACCTGCAAGACAGATTGTCCATGAAATATTAACAAATGGTCAAAGTTTCTGAAAAAAAATATATCGATAGTTTGAAAATGTTTCGGCGATATAACAAAAGGTGTGTGTGTATGTGTGTGTGTATGCTCAAGGGGCTTCCCACCGCAATGCTGTATACATGTGTGATTAAAATGGCATGCAATCACAAATTTTGTTTATTTGTGGGTGTATGGAGGGTGTTTATGCATGTGTATGTGTATGTATGTGCCTATATGTATCAGTATGTATCTATAGATATACATACACGTATATGTGCGTAGGTTTTTATGTATATGTTTATGCATAAATATATATCTTCAACACACACACACACACACATAAACATACACATACACATACACACACACACACACATACACACACACATACACGCACACGCACACGCACACACACTCACACGTACACAAACACAAACACAAACACAAACACAAACACAAACACAAACACAAACACACACATACATCATTATAAACATTCATACAAACAGAAAAAATAGATAAAAAATAGACATACATTAATAAATATTCCCAAGAGCACACACGCGTGCAATCGCTAAAACAAAAGTTCCGAGACTCCTTAAAAAAAGAAGAAGAAAAAAAAAGAAAAGAAAAAAAAAAAGAAAGAAAAAGAGAGAGAAAACAGAGGGAAAAAAGGAAAAAAAGAAAAGAAAACAAGAAAGAAAGAAAGAAAGAAAGAATTAAAACAGGGGAAACAAACAAACAACAAAAAAAAGAAAAAAGAAAAAAGAAAAAACAGGAAAAAAACAAAACCGGAAACAAACAAAAAAAGAAAAAGAAAAAAAAGAGAGAAAAAACAGGAAAAAAACAAAAACACAGGAAACAAACAAAAAAAAAAGCAAAAATAAAAAAAGCAAAAAAAAAAAAAAACAGAAAAAACAGAGGAACCAAACAGAGATCTGGCAGCAGGACCCAAAGGATACGAGAAGAGACTCTCCGAGGACTCGAGGCAGAGGTCAAGAGAGATCCTGCGTCTTGAGGGATTCCTTGGGCGTCTATTCTTTCTTCTTCCTTCCTCCTGAATTTATATTTATTGTGTTCATGTTTTTGTCTGTTTATTGTCTTTGTTTTTATATTTTCTTTTTTGAAATGTGAGTTTTTTCTTTGAAATGTGTGTTTATTTCTATTTATATATTTATTTTTTTACTTTATTGTTATTATTATTATTGTTATTTTCGTGTTATTATCATTATTATTATTATTATTTTCTTTGAACTTGCTAACTTACATTTATAATATATTTTTCTCTCATCAAGGAATTAGGAAAAAAATAAAAAATAGATCAACGGATAGACAGAAACTAAAAAAGGGAAGAACAGGAAGAAAAGAATAAACAAGAGACATCATAATTATTTGAGAAAATATGGCGACTTCCAGCCTCCAAGATTGACAATATCTTTCTATTTGCTTTTCATTACCATTTGTTATTCTGTCGTTTTCTGGCCCGGTGTGTATCTTCGTTTTCGTAATTATTATTTTTTTGTAATTAACTATTCACGTTTTTTAACACTTTTTTTTTTTTTTTTTTTTTTTTTTTTGCTGGCATTTTGATTTAATTTCTCTAAAAATATGAATTCGTTTTCATTTTTCTCTTATGTTTTCTTTTAGTCTTTTCATCTTCTTTCAACTCTCCATTCTTCTTTCTCTTTCTTTCCTTCCTTCCATCTTTCCCTTTCTTTCTTTTCTTCCATCCTTCTTTCTCTTTCTTTCCTTCCTTCCATCCTTCTTTCCTTCCTTCCATCCTTCTTTCTCTTTCTTTCCTTCCTTCTTTCTTTCTCTTAAACCTAAATCGATCTCTTCCCTTCCCTTCTCTCTTACCTCTCTGCTATTTCTTCTTTATTTCTCTTTCTATGGGTTTCTTTTTCCTCTTTAGAATTTTTAGTCTTTTCTCCTTTCCCTCCATCGGTTTCTCTTTCCCGTGCTCAGTTCTCTCTTTTTCCTCTCTCTTCCTTTCTCTGTCTGTCTATTTATTCTCTCTCTCTCTCTCTCTCTCTCTCTCTCTTTCTTTCTCTCTATTCCTCCCTCTCTCCCCCTTCTCTTTCTTCCTTTTCTGTCTGTCTGTTATCTCTCTCTCTCTCTCTCTCTCTCTTTCCTCTC
>NW_027217951.1:5000-7500 GCF_042767895.1 Penaeus vannamei | reverse complement strand
AGGACCAGAAGTGTCTGAGGAAACAGCTTAGACAAATCTTCCAATAAATTAAGAGCACGTGCGACGTAAACGAATAAATGCTGTAGTGTAAGATATAAGATTATCTTTGCTGGTTTCTCATCTCGAGTCTGCAAATGGAGGGGCGAGTCATTTCTGCAAAGGAAAGCAGGAGAGGCTCTTTTTTTATTATTATTAAAGAGATAATAGAAATCAATATACGCACAACAACCGATTGCAAGTCGTATTACAAGCCAACAAGCCCATCATAATGATTGTTTTGTCTCTTTCATTGCACTCAAAATATTTCAAAAACTTGATACCCAACCGCAAGGGGTTGATGTGATGTATACATACATATATAATGTAGACAGATGTTAATCAGACACACATGCACAAATGCATTCACACACACACGTTTGTGGTCGTAAAATTGCACGTATTTATGTGTGGAATTCATGACGAACAGATTGCAACAGGAACAACGAAGGGAAGGATAAGGAAACACACGAATATGCATATTCGTGTGTTTCCTTGTCCTTCCCCTCACGTATTTGTATTTATACTGAAGAACATTGAGATGAAGATGGCTGTAGAGATAGATGAAGTTTCTGATTTTCTCTTCTGGCCTCATTGGCTACTTTATTATATAGTGCTATTCGCTCCTTGGGTTACTTTCTCTTTCTCACTTGGTTTGATTGGTTATCTTCCTTTTTTTTTTTTTTAGATTAGTCCCTTTCCAGCACTTTTACATTTCATTCACCATTTCCCCACCGAACGTCCCTTCAGAGATTGCATGGTAGTTCTGCTCTTTCTTTTCTTTTGAGTGTCACCAAAATAGAGCTCCGATGGATTGATTGCCTAAGATCACTTTTCTCATACCGTCGACCACCCGTCAGGTAGTTCGAGCATGTCCATTCGTCTCACGCTTCACTACGCTTACATAGAACGCTCTTGCAACACTGATCCCCATTCTGACATGCTATCTACAGGATTGCAAAGGAAAAGCTATTCAGAGAACGAATGCATCGACCTTTGGCTCTGGACTGGAAGGGCAGTTACGCTTCTAGGTTACATCATGGAAGCGGTAGCACTCGTGGGTTGGTCTGGTTAAAATCTAAGTGTTCTTAGATGATGATTCCCTTTGATCAGACATCTAAAGACGCAAACACGTAGCTAAGGTTCAGGCGAAGCTGGTTTCTGTAGTGCTAACTGTTCTGATCTGAACTTCCCCTTGACTAACTTCTCCGTAGATATTGGAAGAAACCACCTCTGTTTTCTGCCCCCACCCGTCCTTCTTTCGACAATAATAGTCATTTTCCCCTGCTCTTCCACAGGATGATTAATTAAGTCACGAATCTCAGAATCCTTTTCTATTTGGATCTGAATTTCTCTCTTTCCCCTTATTCCCTTTTCTCTTTTCTTTCGATAGGTCTCTCCAACAACAAAGCCTCGAGAAAACAAATCGCTCTCCTCAGAAGAACCAAAAAGAATGTTAACTTGGGTGATCTGGTTACCTCAGTATCACCCTCGACACCTCCCTCCACGCCAGCAAACTGTCACATTTTTCGTGATCGGATGAAAGTCTTGCGACCTCCTTGGAACAGCCACGAGCACAGTGAAAATAGGACCCAATAAGATATTTAGGGATAACAGACTTATATGTCTTTATAAGCGGGCCTTGAAATCAGGGGCTTTTTGCGATAGACCGCTTATCAGCTCTCTGCAGCCGCGAGGAGTAAGTTTGTACAAAAAAGGGATTTCCAGTCTTTCTGAAGTAGTTATGGTTATAATAATGGTAGTGATGACAATAATAATAACGATGACATTATTACCATCAGTTTTGCTACTATTACTACTGCTACTATTGCTGCTGCTGCTCTGCTACTACTGCCACTGCTGATAATTATTTTTACAATTTATATTATCATTATTGTTTTCATCATTATTACTTTTATTGCAATGTTCAATTTTATAATCATAATGATAATGATAATCATAATTGTTATTATTACTATTGTTATTACTTATTATGATTATTATTACTATTTTTTATTATCATTATTATTATTATTAGAAGAAGTAGTAGTAGTAGCAGTAATATTTCTCTTATCATTATCGTTGTTATGATAACATTTATCATTATCATTATCATTATAGATCTCGTCATTATCATTAAACTGTTATCATTGCTATTATCAGTATGTTATTAATGATAATAAAACAACAACAAACACACTTAATGATAATAATGATAATAACAACAACAATAACAGCAACCACAATAATAATGGTGATGATAATAATTATAATGATAATAACAATGATGATAATATTTATAATGATGATAACAATGCTACTACTACTACTACTATCACCACTGCTATCCCTTGTAATAGTGGTAGTAATGTTAAAACTATAATACCAATTACAATAATAATAACAATGATAATAATAAGAACATTAACAATAACAATGAAAATGATAATAATGATAATATTAA
>NW_027217950.1:0-2500 GCF_042767895.1 Penaeus vannamei | reverse complement strand
CCTTTCCTCTCTCTCTCTCTCCCTTCCTCTCTCTCTCTCTCTCTTCCTCTCCCTTCCTCTCCCTTTCTCTCCCACTCCTCTCTCATTTCCTTATCCCTCTCATTCCTTTTGTCCTTCCCCTTTCTTCACCCCTTCTTTCCGCCGTCGCTCTACGCGTTCTTCTCCCGTGCGCGCGCGCGCGACCCGCTCTTCCGAACCGAGGTATTCATCTGCGCTTCGCCTCCGCCGCCCGGCGCGCTCGCCTTCCACTTTCTCTTTCCTGCGGCGAGGCAGCGGGAGGCGCGGCGGAGTCGGTGACGTAGTCTCTGCTCGATGACTCACGCTTCGGGAGTGCAATTGGAGCACGAAAATTATTCTTATCTTTCTTATCGTTTGTATTTTTGCGGCGTCGAAATGGGAACGTGAAATAATAATGTGTTTGTCTTTATTCTTGGTTTTCATGCACTGAAAATAATAAATCAATTGCACCCGCATTCCTTTATGATCTGTGTCACAACCTTCCTATCTTGGCCAGAAATGAAGAACAAAAACAAGAAAGAACTAGAATACACTGAGTGTACCATAGCAATAATTTCCCGTCAGGCGAGGGTGGCATGTTTTGACTGGCGTCACGCCGGAAATACCTGGCCGACCACTTGTGAGAACCTCTCTTGTGCGGTCTCCCGCCCCTCCTCCCCCTCTCGCGGGCCCACCAGGAGACGGTCACGGCTTCGGCACGGCTCGCGAGGCTACGCTGATGACGACTCCGTGGCCGAGGGAGACCGGCAGCCTGTGGCAGGGGAGTACAAGGCCGCCGCTGTAGGGAGGTGATGGCGCAGGCTGCAACGAGAGGTGATTCCGCGGGAATCCAAGGCCACCGGATGGGGGTTGGGAGTCACTGGTGCGATTCTGAGGCGCGGGCGGCGGCTTCCGACACTGGGGACCGAGAGCCCAAGGTTGAGGATTTAATCGTCTGCTGGGGCCTGCGCGGATCTCGGGGAGGGGCCCCTGGCAAAGGCAGGGCGGCTTGCGGGGCTGGGCTGAGCCCCGAGGCTCTTCGCCGCTACTGTTTGGCTCAGATTACCCGCGAGCGACACGCCCGCCTCCGTCCGTCTCGCCGTCAGGAGGGGGAGGCTGAAGACACGGAGGAGGAAGTAGGGAGGATAGAATAGAAAATATGGGAAGGCATGAAATGCTTGCGGTAAGCGTGAGACTTGCGCCCTTACAGAGGTGGCGGGAGGATGCATCATCTCAACTCACACTCAAATGTGCACGCGCGCCCGCACTTTATACACGCGTGGCATCCGCCTGCCAGGGCGAGTAAAGCATCTTCCGCAGGCGGCGGAACAGGGGCAGCTCAGGAAAGGAATGGGAACGCAGAGGGAGGGTCGTGCTGCCCCCGCTGCCCCCCGCTGGCCACGGCGCTGCCATTGCTCCCCAGTGTGTGTGTGTGTGTAGGGGGGGGGGGGTATGGGTAGGTGCGCTTTCACGCGTGTGCGTGAGTAAGATCGTGTGTGCTTTGGGCCACATCCGGCTCGCGTGTTGTGATTGCTTGAAAAGTAATCAGCGATGATTGAAGATCAACAGCATTTATCAGCTCTGCTTTGCTGTCGTTGGAGTCGCTGATGGGAGGAAGTGAGCGAGAGGGAGGGGGGGGGGGTTGTATGAGCAAGGGGAATGAAAAAATATTGATTGACAGTATGCCACAGTACACAGGCATGGACACGCACACACAATATATATATATAATATATATATATTATATATATATTATAAATATATAATATATATATTATATATAATATATATATATATATTATATATGTGTATAATATGTATATAATGTATATATAATATATATAGATAATATATATATACATATATTTATACATATATATATATACATGCATATATATATATATATATTATATATTATATATACACATATACATATACATATATATCTCGCGGCCGGTCTCCCCACGCCGTGTGGCCCGAGCCCGGCGGCGGGACGCGGTCGTCGTGCGCCATCCTCCCGCCTCCTCTTCGCTTTCTCGTTCACGCGACTCCTTGATTCTGCTTCTCTGCCTCTTGTCGGTTGCGTCACAGATTGTTTGGTGGCAGCGAGGGGCTTGGAGGAGGGCGGGGCGACGGAGGCGTGTGTTTTTGTGGGTGTGTGCGTGTGTGGGGTGTGAGGGTTCTTAATGGCGGTTGAGTCACCGTCTTGGCCCCGGCGGGGAAAGGGCCCTCGGAAGGCCAGACTCGAACGCTCTTGATTTATCTTTTGCTTCGCTGTCTCGTTTTATGGGTGCGGGTCATAAGTTTTTCCCTTTCCTCTTCTCTTTCGTTGGCACTTGTTTTCTAAATTGTTCCTCTCTTCCATGACTGATTTTACCAGTGCACAATCTGAAAAGTGACATTGCGCTTCCCTTATCAGTTGGCTCGAAGCTTCCACCCGGGATGAATCGGGGGACCTCGCCCGGAGGCGCTTCACTCGACGCTGATCGGGGGAGCCAACGCT
>NW_027217949.1:5000-10000 GCF_042767895.1 Penaeus vannamei | reverse complement strand
AGACAGATAGATAGATAGAATATCAATATACATATACATAATGATACTCATTTCTAAAATATTTTACGCACGTCAGGCTAATCACAGTGCGCAGATTTTGCCGAAAAGAAATTGTATAAAAGAAAAAAAAGGAAAAAAAAAAAGAAAAGCGAAATTGTGAGGCGGCGACGCAGCGGCTGTCCCGCCAACTCCTGTTTAGGCCATTAGACAGCCTTTGCTCATTTGTTTCATATGCGTCGTGAGCACTTGTTGCTGGCATTGGCACCCTGCTGTGCGTGGCACCCAAACCCGCGCTCGTTGCAACACAGGGATTTTTTTGTCTTTTATTTTTAATTTTCTTTCATCAAGAGAATGAAAGTATTTTTTTTTCTTCGATTTATTATTATTTTTTAATTTTCTTTAATCAAGAGAATAAAAATTTTATTTTATTTCTTCCATTTATTTTTTTCCTTATATTTAATCGAAATAATTATAGTATTAAATATCCAATGATTATATTTTGCTGGAACACCGTAAAGAAAATCAACATAAATTGGTTTCCTTTTTTTTTTTGTATGGATTCTGAAAGTTTTCATTGAGAGTGCCAGCGCTGTGAGAGACTTGACACAGTGTCAGACCCAAGTGAAGAGGCATTAGGCGAAGGTGTCACGCCCTCTTCGACAAGTGTGTTGGCTGGCATGTCTTCCAACGGCTGTCCACTTACGCCAGGCTCATGTCTGACGTAAGATACTCAGCTGATTTCGTCTATTTCCTTTATCTCTCTCTCTCTCGCTTTCTTTCTTTCTGTCTGTCTGTCTCTCTCTCTCTCTCTCACGCACACACTCTCTCTCTCTCTCTCTCTCTTGTTGCCTTTTCTGCCTATATTCCTCTATCCCCCCCCCCCCCCCCTCCGCTTGTCTGTCTCCCCTCCTACCTCTTTCTCTCCCCCTCTCTCTTTTACTTCATCTTTCTTGCCTCTACTGTCTATCCTCCCACTTCCCCTCCATGTCCATACTTAAGCTATCAATATCTATCTATCTATTAATCTCGCCTTTACTATCTTTTTCCCACTTCTCCTCCGTGTCCATACTTAAACTATCTATATCTATCTATCTATCTATTAATCTATCTATTTATCTATCTTTTATTCCCGGTCCCCACGAACTCATCCGCGTGTATTTTGGAACCGAAATATTTGCAAGTCATCAAGTTGGACCAATTTCTCGTTGTAATTGTTAATACTTGTGTTGGAGAGAACCTTTCATAATAACTCTTTTATGATTTTATAGCATCTCAGATTTTTTTTTTAAATCGGATTTAATTGCTTTCCTTTGAGTTTCTTCAATGCAATAAAAAGAAAAGAGTAAAAATACGATCTGAAGTATATAGCAAGTTGGGAGAGTAATTAACAGGTCTTTCTTTGGGCTAAATATTTGCTTTTGTTTCATTGATGGAAAAAAAAAATCTTGAATGGATGCGGAACGTAACCTATTGCGTTAATTGTCAGTGTTTCAGCAAAAAATCAGACGTTAAAAAAAAATGAAGGAAAAAAGACCAGTGTCCTGATATTTTGAAAGTCTTATTCAAATGGTTGCAAACATATTGCGTACAATATATACAGGCACACACACACAAACATACATACATATCTATATCTATCTATATATACGTAAATATATATATATATATATATATATATATATATATATATATATATATATATATATATATATATATATAATATATACACATTTATATGTGTGTACATACAAACACATACACACACACAACACACACACAAACATACATATCTATATCTATCTACATATACGTATATATATATATATATATATATATATATATATATATATATATATATATATATATATATATATATATATATATATATATATATATATGTATATACATATATATATGTATGTATATGTATATGTATATGTATATATATATATATATATATATATATATATATATATATATATATATATATATTTATATGTATATATGTATGCTTGTATGTATGTATGTATGTACATGGCGGACATTTCCAAACCCCGTGCAAAGCTTTCGTGTCGCATAGAGGACGGCAAAGCTCACCACGTCTTTAGGCAGCTGAATACGACAACGAAAATCGAGGGGAAGAATAAGGAGAAGAACAAGAGTGCGATAAGATGGCATGGATAATGAGAGGACACGATAATGAGGCGAAGGGGGAATGAGCAAGGGAGAGAGAGAGGGAGAGGGAGAGAGAGAGAGAGAGAGAGGGAGAGGGAAAAGGGAGGGAGGGAGGGAGGGAGGGAGGGAGGAGGAGGGAGGAGAGAGAGAGAGAGAGAGAGAGTGAGAGAGAGAGGAGAGAAGAGAGAGAGAGAGAGAGAGAGAGAGAGAGAGGGGGGGAGGGAGGAAGGAAGGGAGGAAGAGAGAGAGAGAGAGAGAGACAGAGAGAAAGAGAGAGAGAGAGAGAGAAGAGAGGAGAGAGAGAGAGAGAGAGAGAGAGAGAGAGAGAGAGAGAGAGAGAGAGAGAGAGAGAGGGCTGTTGACGAATGGAGGAGGGGAGTGGCTCCTCTGCAACTGTAAGTGACACATCGTCTCCACTGTTAAATTAATGGTCGACATTTTCGCAACCGAGCAAAAGGGATAACAGAAAGAATTTCCCTCTTCTTCCTGCCCTTTTTACGTCGAAAAGAATAACAGGAATCAAACACGGAACATTTTGCACCTATATCACTACGACCCTAATGGCTTGTTACACATTTCCTCCCATAGTTACAACCCTAATAGTCCTATTTCTTCACTTATTCAACCATACGATCGAAGCGCCCGACAGACCGACAAATCACCGACTTCAACAATCACACTAGACCCCTAATTCCCTCTGTCTAAACCCCAACGCCAACCGACTTGAAGACTAATAAATAACAGAGACCGGGGGACAGAGGCAGACGCACCCCTCCCCTTGTCCCTAGTTAAAGTTAGGGGAGCCAAACACCCCCCTGAGAGGAACAGGAAGGGAGTGGAAGGAGGAAAAGGGGTAATAGGGAAAACAGGGAGGAGCCAAACACCCCCCTGAGAGAGGCAAGAGGGTGCGGAGGGGAGGGGAGAGAGGGTAGTAGAGGGAGAAGGGGGAGCAAACACCCCTGAAGGAAGGAGGGTGCGGAGGGAGGGAGGGTAAGAGAGGGAGGAAGGCCAAACACCCCTGAGAGGGCAGGAGGGTGCCGGAGGGAGGGGAGAGGGCGTGGGGGAGGGAGATGACACCCCTGAAGAGGCAGGAGGGTGCGGAGGGAGGAGGAGGGGGCAATGGGAGGGGAGCAAATTGGCATCCCCTGAGAGAGGCAGGAGGGTGCGGAGGGGAGGGAGGAGGTAGTAAGAGAGGGAGCCAAACACCCCCCTGAGAGAGGAAGGAGGGTGCGGACGGGAGGAGAGGGGGTAGTAGAGAGGGAGAGGGAGCGAAACACCCCCCTGAGAGAGGCAGGAGGGTGCGGACGGGAGGGGAGGGGGTAGTAGAGAGGGAGAGAGGGAGCCAAACACCCCCCTGAGAGAGGCAGGAGGGTGCGGTGGGGAGGGGTGGGGGTAGTAGAGAGGAGAGGGAGCCAAACACCGCACAGGAGAGGAAGGAGGGTGCGGACAGGAGGAGGGGGTAGTAGAGAGAGGGAGGGGGCCGACACCTGAGGGGGGCAGGAGGGTGCGGACGGGAGGAGAGGGGGTAGTAGAGAGGGAGAGGGAGCGAAACACCCCCCTGAGAGAGGCAGGAGGGTGCGGAGGGAGGGGAGAGGGTAGTAGAGAGGGAGAGAGGGAGCCGAGCACCCCCTGAGAGGAGGGCGGAGGTGCGGAGGGGAGGGGAGGGGGTAGTAGAGAGGGAGAGGGAGCCAAACACCCCCCTGAGAGAGGCAGGAGGGTGCGGACGGGAGGGGAGGGGGTAGTAGAGAGGGAGAGAGGGAGCCAAACATCCCCCTGAGAGAGGCAGGAGGGTGCGGAGGGGAGGGGAGGGGGTAGTAGAGAGGGAGCCAAACACCCCCCTGAGAGAGGAAGGAGGGTGCGGAAGGGAGGGGAGAGGGTAGTAGAGAGGGAGAGGGAACCGACACCCCTAGAGAGGGAGGCAGAGGTGCCAGGAGGGGAGGGAAGGGGTGGTAGAGAGGGAGCTGAGCACCCCCTGAGAGAGGCAGGAGGGTGCGGAGGGGAGGGGAGGGGGTAGTAGAGAGGGAGAGGGAGCCAAACACCCCCCTGAGAGAGGAAGGAGGGTGCGGAAGGGAGGGGAGAGGGTAGTAGAGAGGGAGAGAGGGAGGGATGAGAGCTCGGGGAGTCACTGACAGTAAAAATGACAGCTATCAGGCGGGACCATTTGTGTACAAGGACTCTCCACATGGTAGAATGCCCTACTTATGAGTACCTTGCACTTGCAGGCTGCAAATACCGGTATTGGATATGGAGAGCGGGCTTCTCCCTGCGTGTTCTTCGGGGCTTTGATACGTGTGGCTTCTCCTGAGAACCTCGTCTGCTCTGTTTCTCTCTCTGTCTCGTCTTTTTATCTGCGTCTGTCAGTTTATCTGTCTCTATGTCTGTGTTACTGTCCGTCTTTCTATCTGTTTCTATGTTTTTGTGACTCTGTCTCTGTCTGTCTGTCTCTCTCTGTCTCTGTCTCTGTCTCTGTCTCTCTCTCTCTCTCTGCTCTCTCTCTCTCTCTCTCTCTCTCTTTCTTTCCCTCTTGCCTCTGTCTCTGTCTCTCTCTTTCTTTCTCTCTCTCTCTCTGTCAGTAGTCTCTCTCCCTCCCTCCCTCCCTCCCTCCCTCCCTCCCTCCTCTCTCCCTCTCTCCCCCCCTCCCTCTCTCCCCCTCTCCCTCTTTCCATCTCTCACTCACTCCTCTATCTAAATACCTTATCTCCAAAGCGTTATTTTGCTTAAAGTCTTCTCTAAATGTCTAATTAAGAGAAGTTCAAAATTCTAAGAATCATTAGGATTTACTTGTTCGGATAACTGATAACATATCCAATGCTTTATACATCAAT
>NW_027217948.1:12500-14259 GCF_042767895.1 Penaeus vannamei | reverse complement strand
ATAAAAAAACAAGAAAAGAAAAAATAGGGCAAATGAACAAGACGGGAAACATATTTATACAGACTTAAATAGATGACAGAATAAACAAGAAATGAGTAAAACCCAATAAACAGCCAAACAGAAGAAGAGAACGAAAATAATGAGATTCATGAGCTACCTCGGAATTTCATTTAATTCCGCTGAAACAATCCATTAAAGAAACTGTCATTCAGTCGCCTCACGTGCTTTCCTGGAAATCAGCATGGACCCCTTTGACCCTGACAGAAAACGGGAATTGTTTGAAGACGAAGGGGGGACTGCTTGAATATGTAAAATCTCGAATTTTTGTATCACATTTCTTTTTTTCTTCTTCTTCTTTTTATCCATGCGTACCTTTGAGGAGTTAACTCACGCTGGAGTGGAATGAGGGTATGTGGGGGAGAAAGGGATGAAGGAAAGGAAGTAGGAGCCACATGAAACACGACGAAAAGGTGGGTGGGACGAGATTTCTCCAAAGAGGAGTCACGTAGACGACAGACAACTTGAGACTGAATTCCATCACAGACACGTGCGTGGGGAAGTGTGTCTGCCGCCCTCCCCACCGTCTTCTTGTCTATTGGTCTATATTTCTAATCTATAGTGTCTGTCTGTCTGTTTGTATGCATCGATATGCAAGGTAGTTTAACACAGATGATCCCTCTTCATCCTGAGGAAAATCCTAATTGGCAACTTCCGAGATAAGCTCAGCTATTTTACCTTAATTCAATGTATTATCATATTGTTTTGTTCTTTTTATTTGTTTTTCTTGTTTTCTTTTTTGATAATTTTCTAGCATTGTTATTACTACTGTACCATTTCCAAAGAACGTGCAATGAAAATTCTCTTGCCATAAAATAACGCACAGATTGCCCGGGTCCAAAGAGGGGTGGAGCTAATGACGTCATCACGTTTAGCCAACCACAGTGCGGTGTAAGATATCAGACGCAGCCAGATGCAAAATCACTCGCACAGTCTACTCCATATTGTTTTGATTACCAGGAGTAGAACAAAAATTCCCCTCTTTGAATTAAGACAACGAAGAGGTCCTTTCAGTAAGTCAGTTTCATTTTTGGGTTCAAGAGGCTAAATGGGAGTGGAGCTACCTGGTTATATATATATATGTGTGTGTGTGTGAGTGTGTGTGTGTGTGTGTGTGTGTACATATCTATACGTATATATATATATGTGTGTAATATAAATGCACACACACACACACAAACACACACATACACACACACACACACACACACACACACACACATATATATATATATATATATATATATATATATATATATATATATATATATTTTTATATATATATATATATATATATATATATATGTTACACATGCACATACATGCACACACATACATATATACACACACAAAAAAACACACACACACACACACACGCACACGCACCACACACACACACACACACACACACACACACACACACACACACACCACGCACCACCCCCACACACACACACACACACACACACACACACACACACACACACACACACACACATATATATATATATATATATATATATATATATATATATATATATATGCATACATACATTTATATATTATTTACTCAAGGAAGTGCCTACACCGAGATCAAACGGGGAGAGAGAGAGAACCGATAGACATGATGACCACAAAAAGAACAGGAGCAGTGAGGTGACAAGACAAGAACCGGAAATGAATGAGATGATTTTATGTCTCC
>NW_027217947.1:7500-12500 GCF_042767895.1 Penaeus vannamei | reverse complement strand
ATATATATGTAAATGTGTGTGTGTGTGTGTGTGTAAACAGCTTTAGAGACAGAAAAAAGAACATAAAGCGAGAAGCACCGCGAGAGGGCGGCGGGCGGCAGCGAGGGCGGGGAGTGTCACGGCGTCCAAGTGGGTGAAAGTCAGCCGCCCGCCCTCGCTCCGTGACCAGTGGGCGCGTCGCTATCTCCGTGTGATGTCTCCTTTTAGCGGGCCTTCTTCGGGTGATTTTTTTTGTTATTTGTATTTTTTGCTGTTTATTTGGTGTTTTTGATTTTCGATTTCTTTTCTTCCCTTTCTTCTTATTTGCTTCATAAACGTTCGTTCTTTTATCTCCTCCGGGTATTCTTATCCTCTCTCTCTTTCCATCTTTTTCACGCTATCATCGATCATCTTTCGGCGCCTTCTCCATCTCTTTCTTGTCCTCCCCTTCTCCTTCTCCTCCTCATCACCATCTTCTTCATCTTCAGCCTCCATCGTCATCACCTCCTCCTCCTCTCCCTCGTTCCCCCTCCACCTCTTCTTCTTTCTCCTCCTCCTTCCTCCTCCTCCTCCTCTTTCTCCCTCCTCCTCCTCCATCTCCTCCTTCCTTTTCCTCCTCCCCCTCTCTCCTTCCTTTTCCTCTTTCCTCCTTTCTCTCCCTTTCTCCTCCTCCTTCCTCCTCGGGCCATGTCCTCCGCCCACTCAACCAAACGGCGTAACGCGACTCCTCGAGTGAGCGCCTTGATCGCCAACTCCTGAAGGATCTTGCTTATTGCTTGTGGCACGAGACGTCTTGGCTTGGTTGTGCTTGACTTGGGTTGCTTTGGTTTGCGTTTGTGAGTGAGAGGGGGGGGGGCAAGGGCGAGGGGAGGAGGGGATGGTGGGGGTGGAGGAAAAGGAAGGGGGGAGAAGGAGAGAAGGAAGGAAACGGAACAGGTATGATTATGATAATGATAATGTTGACGATGGTATTAATGATAATGATAATAATAATGATGATGATGGTAATGATGGCAATAACAATAACAACAAGAAGAAGCAGAAAAAAGGCAAAGAAAAAGAAAAAAAATGTGGTGGAGATAAAAGTGAAACAACAAGAGGAAGAAGAAGAAGAAGAAGAAGAAGAAGAAGAAGAAGAAGAAGAAGAAGAAGAAGAAGAAGAAGAAGAAAAAAAGAAGAAGAAGAGGATGACAAGAAGGTGATGATAACACGGTGAAGACAACCTCGAAACTTTAATTAGAGCGATCGGTTCATCTGCTGTTTTGTGAGTTAGTGCTGTCCGGAGAGTCAGCTGACTCTGATGACGGTGAGGGCGATGTGAAGTTAAGGGGGTGAGTGTTATTGGTATTCAGAGTAAGATATTGAGAGAATAGATATCAGTGTTAATGATGGCAAAATAGAGTGATTGTTTATGCTTGACAACGAGGTGTGTGTGTGTGTGTGTGTGTGTGTGTGTGTGTGTGTGTGTGTGTGTGTGTGTGTGTGTGTGTGTGTGTGTGTGTGTGTGTGTGTGTGTGTGTGTGTAGATAGATAGATAGATATATAGATATATAGATATGTATATATACATATCTATATCAGTATCTATCTATCTATCTATCTAACTATATATATATATATATATATATATATATATATATTACATATATATATATATATATATATATATGTAGGATATATATATATATAATATATATATATATATATATATATTATATATATATATGAGTATTAATATATATATATGTATATATATATAAAGTATATATTTACATAATATATATATATATATATATATATATATATATGTATATATATATATATATATATATATATATATTACATATATATATATATATATATATATATATATATGTATATATATATATATATATATATGTATGTATATATATTACATATATATATATTATATATATATATGTATTATATATATATATATATATTATATAAATATATATAGTATATATGTATAATATATATATATATAATATATTTATATATTATATATTTATATGTATATATATATGTATATATATATATATATATATATATTACATATATATATATATATATATATATATGTAGTATATATATATATATATACATATATATATATATATATATATATATATATATATATATATATATATGATTATTGACAGTAAGACATTACTTAACGAAAGCGATAAAAGAGTCTAGACATAAAAGAACTCGATTCTCATGCTGATAACAGGCTCTGTAAAACAACTCGTTTTTTCGAAATCAGATTTAAGTAAAGAGCTTTTGCATTACATTTCATAATTTCCGAAAGTGGAGACATATTTTTTTTCTCTTTTTTGTTCTCCCTCTCTGCACTCTTCGAAAGGTTTCTCCAAATTACAGGTAATGTCTGGCGACCGCAAATTTGCAGGTCTTTTTGGCGCAATATCCGAAGAGTACGTCGTTACATCACCGTGACGTCACTCGGTTATGAAGTCGCTCGCTGTTTGCTGCAGTGAAAGCTTTTTTTTTCTTCTTTTTTTAGTGCATGGATAAGTATATGTGGATGGTGTATTTTATTATTAACATTATTATTGTTGTTGTTGTTTTTGTTATATTTTTATTATTATTATTATTATCATTATTATTGTTATTATTATTATTGCTGATATTATTTTTATTATTATTATTGTTATTATTATTATATGGGTGTTTTTTTGAGGTTTAGGTCGAGATCAAGGTTGGACGAAAGAATAGGAAGAATAGTATAAACAAGAATATTGGTCATAACAAACCGTGATAACGAGAGAAGTGCAAATAAATATAAATAAACCAAAAACCGAACAAGAGAAGAGAAAATGAAAAACTGCCAAGCGATGACCCCTCAAATAGTCCTCCAATAAAATGAAACAAGAAAGAAGAGAAGAGGAAACGAAGAAGAAGAAAGAGAGAAGCACGCAGAGAAGGAAAGGTTCCAGAAGCTTCCGCGTGGCCATAATCGCGTCATTTGGAAGATGTTATGCGATTTAAGTGGTGATTTGGACGTTGTTCTTGAGACGTCCAGGATTCTCGAGATGGTCAGACGGGTCACGCGATCTGTTCATTGGCTGCAAGGAAACGATTTTTTTTTTTTTTTTTTTTTTTTTTTTTTTTTTTTACTGCTCTTTGTTTATCTGGATATTGCAGATATCTTGCTATCTCTGTGCTATTCAGTCGGACGCTGGGCTGAGTTGATGATTTTTTTCTATTATGATTCTTTCTGTCTGTCTGTCTGTATCGCTCTCTCTCTGTCTCTCTGTCTCTCTCTCTCTCTCTCTCTCTCTCTCTCTCTCTCTCTCTCTCTCTCTCTCTCTGTCTCTCTGTCTCTCTCTCTCTCTCTCTCTCTCTCTCTCTCTCTCTCTCTCTCTCTCTCTCTCTCTCTCTCTCTCTCTCTCTCTCTCTCTCTCTGATCTCTGGGATTCTTTTAAAATTGAGAAAACTCGAACACTAGGCCACGGCGCGAAGGTCGATTGTTCCCGTTTTCTGTGTGTCACGTTTTCTTTTCAGCGATCTGTTATTGTCCTTGTGTTCGGTTTTGCCACTCTATCAGAACGGGGGTTACTTATCTATTTTTGTTAATATCTTTTTGGTTTTCGGGTAAGACAGCATGGTTTTACGGCCATATTCGTTTAAATACAAATAATAATATCGATTTTCTTTGCTCTTTTTTTAAATATAACGATGCATCTAATGAGATTTGGTCGGAATGTGGATTACGTAGTCACGAGAGAGCGAATCGGAAACGTCTCTTTTGTCCGACCGCCATTCGAGGTCCGTGAAAGGGCGCCGTCCGATCCGTCATTTCAGCATCGCAGTCGGTCTCTCGGTAATCAAAGGCGGTATTATGGTATCGACCTTGAGAGTCGGATACCTTGTGGAGGAAGGAGTGGAAAAGAGGGAGTGGGGGAGGGAGAGAGAAGGGGGAAAGGGGGGACGGAGAGGGTGTGGAAGGGAGGAAAAGGAGAAAAAGAGGGCGAGAAAGAGATAAGGAAAAAGGGAAAGAGAGAAGAAGGGAGGGAAAGAAACAATGAGAGAGAGAGCGTGAGAAAGAGAGAGAGAGAACGAGAGAGAAAGAAAGAGAGAGAACGAGAGAGAAAGAAAGAGAGAGAGAAAGAAAGAAAGAGAGAGAGAGAGAGACAGACAGACAGACAGACAGACAGACAGACAGACAGACAGAAACAGAGACAGAGACTTAAAGGAAAAGAGACAGAGACATAGAGAAGGTTATTCCAGGAATCTGTTGTCCCGTCGCCGTCACTGACCTCCGCCTTCGGCACTGAACGTCTTTTTTAAGTAATCCCTTCACAAAAGTATAAAAACGACTTTTGATATATAAGGATTGAAACGCATTAAAATCATTTTTTTTCTTATTAACTTTCCCGATCTGTTATTTTTTTCTTTCTTTTAAATCATTTTCTTTTCTTATTGACTTTCCCGAAGATCTATTTTTTCCTTTCTTTTAAATCATTTTTTAAAATCTTTTTTATTGACTTTCTTGAAGGTCTATTTTTTCTTTCATTTTTAATGAAAAGATAACACTTTAAGGAGCTTCTTGAGGGGGTCTGGATCACTTCCTAAGGTGGCGTTAAAGTACTTTCCTGAGTAGATTTGACTCGATTGGTGGCGGGGTCTCTCTCTTTTTCTTTCTTTCTTTCTCTCTCCTTCTCTCTATCTATCTCTCACTCTCTTATCTTTCTCTCTCTCTCTATCTCTCTCTCTCTCTCTCTCTCTCTCTCTCTCTCTCTCTCTCTCTCTCTCTCTCTCTCTCTCTCTCTCTCTCTCTCTCTCTCTCTCTCTCTCTGTCTCTCTCTCTCTGTCTCTCTTCTCTGTCTCTCTCTCTCTCCCTCTCTCCCCCCCCTCCCCCCCTTCCTCTCTCTCCTTCCCTCCTTCTCCCTCCATCCCTTGCCCTCTTCCCTCCTTCCCCCTTTCCCTCTCTCTCCCTCCCTCCTTCCTTGCCCTTCCCTCCCTCCCTCCTTCTCCAT
>NW_027217947.1:0-2500 GCF_042767895.1 Penaeus vannamei | reverse complement strand
CCGAAATTAGAGGGGAGAGGGGAAGGAGGCAGGAGCAGGGTTAGAGGAGGCAGAGTAGAGGGGCCGGAAAGGAGGTGGAGGAGAGGGGGTTGAGAGGAGGAGCAGAGGGTTGGAGGAGGTAGAGTTAGAGGGAAGAGAGCAAGATATAAGCAGACATTGAGAAGAGGTAGAGAAGTGGGAGGCAGAGGGAGGTAGAGAAGCGGGAGGCAGAGGGAGGTAGAGTAGGGAGGGGCAAAGGGGTAGAGAAGTGGAAGCAGGGAGGTAGAGAAGAGCGGTTCCAACGGAAGTAGAGGAGAGGGAGCAGAGGGACGCAGAGAGGGAGGCTCAAGCAGAACAGCGCAGGCGGCGTGTGAAGGGGACGTTACGGGAACGCTCCCACGTGCACTGCACTCGAGGTTGGACACTGTGCACGCCAGCCTTGGATACGCGGCCTTTGTCTTGAACGGGAGGATTGGTTGCTTGCGGGAAGGGAAAGGAGATGGGAATACGATAGAGGGAGAGGAAGAGGGAGGAGGAGAAGTGGGAGAGGGAAGGGGAGAGGAAAAGGGGACAGACAGACAGAGAAAGAGACGTTGGCAAGAAGGCACAGGACGTGGGGCTTGTCAAAAATGTTTGGATTATAATAGGGAGAGGCAAGGCTGTAGGAGACGCACACACACAGACACACACACGCGCGCGCGCTCGAATATATTCAGTGCATGCATATATATATATGCACATAGATACATACACATATACACATATAAGTACACCTACATACGTTTATAGGCAAGAAAGAGGGAGAGGACGTAAAAGGAAGAAAGGGAGGAGGAGGAGGACCAGGAGAGGGGGGGTGAACCAGGGGGAGGGGGGAGGGTTGAGGTCATGTAAAGAAACCCATTACCATTCATTAGTGCCCGTCGCGCTGGCCATCGGGCCGGGGTCCACTTCGCAACGTTACTTTCAGTCGGTTTGGCTTCATCACTACATATATGTATATGTGTATGCATATGTATAAACACACACACACACACACACACACACACACACACACACACACACACACACACACACACACACACACACACACACACACACACATATATATATATATATATATATATATATATATATATATATATATATATATATATTATGTATGTATGTATGTATATATATATGACAGACAGACAGACAGACAGAGACAGACGGATGGACGGACGGATGGACGGACAGATAGATGGATAGATAGGTTGATAAACAGGTAGACAAAAGGAACGAGTAATGAACAATTCTGTTCTGAATCGAAGTCGCGATTCAATGTCACACTTTTCCTTTTCAGACTCAGTTTATTCCCCCATTTCTGAACCAGTTCTCCTCATTTCTCCTCCCCCGCAAATCACAGCAAATCTCTGTGCCTTGACGTCCTTGATCGCTTTGTCTGACTGCAATGACAAATGTTGCATGCGCGTTTAACCTTCATGTCAAGCGATGTCATGTCACTGGCCTTTTCGAGATGACTTGTTTGTTTATGCTTCGTTGGGGATTGTCAATTCCGGGGCTTTGATTGGGTCTTTGTTGTTTATTGTTCTTGTTGGTCTTGTTATTGTTGTTTACTGTTATTGTTATCATTGTTTACTATTATTATTGTTATCATTGTTTACTATTAATATTATCATTGTTTACTATTATTATCATTGTTTACTATTATTATTATCATTGTTTACTATTATTACTATCTTTGTTTACTATTATTATTGTTACCATTGTTTACTTTTATTGTTGTTATTGTTTACTATTATTACTGTTATTATTCTTTTACTTGTGTTTTATTTTATGACGTTGTTGTTTTGTGTTGGTTAATTGCAATGTTGAAATTTGAATTGTTTACGAGTGTTTGATTTGATTTGACCCTCCTTCTCCCTTTATTCTCATTCTTCATCTCCATCTTCGTTCTCTTATTCCTTTTCTTCTTCCTCCTCCTCTTTCTCTTCTTCCTCCTCCTCCTCCCTCTTCCCGTTCCCCTCCATATCCTTTTTCGTCCTCTTCCTCCTCCTTCTCATCATCTTCTTCCTCCCCCTCTTCCTCTTACTCCTTCTCCTCCTTCACCTCATCATCTTCATTTTCTTCCTCCTCCTCCTTATTCTCCTCATCATCACCATCATCTTCATTTTCATCTTCCATCTCCATCTTCGTCCTCCTTCTCCTCCCCCTCCTTCCCCTTCTCTTCTTTCTCCTCCTCCTCCTCCATCTCCATCTCCATCTTCGTGCTTTTTTTTTTTTTTTTTTTTTTTTTACCCCGAGACCCAAAAGACCAAGAGCTTTTGTTTTGCCTTGAGCTTTTCAACCCTGATTTTTTTTCTTTTTCTTTTTTTTCTTTCTCTCCTATGTTCTCCCACGCCTTTTTGTCCTTGATCCGAAGTCGATTTGTATTGCCTTTCGATTTTTTTTTTCTTTTTCATCTCTGTCTTTTTTTGTGGGGATGATGTTTTTTATGTCTTCCTTTTCTCTGTTGTTTTCT
>NW_027217946.1:2500-7500 GCF_042767895.1 Penaeus vannamei | reverse complement strand
CTTTACCTCCATAAATAAAAACACTCATTTACCTACAATTGTATACCTATATGCTTGTAAGTTGGAAGGGAAGAGAAAATCTGACAAAATATTTTTCAAGTCTTCAAGATTTGCTCAATTTCTTTAAATTACATGTGAAATATCGTTCCCCTCTATGGGATATGCCCATTTCTTAAGCATATCCCCAAGAAACTTTACTTCAATGAATATACTTCCCCTGTCTACCAAGTAACTCAATTCTCCAAATCTGCAAATATGGATAATCTTTGATAAGATCTTTAAAAAAGTATAGGATGCTTTAGTTTGACATGAAAAAAAAGAAAAAAAGATAAAAGAAAAGAAAAGAAAAGAGAGAGAGAGAGAGAGAAAAAATATTTATATAAGAAGAAATACAAGATCCTGATTCAACACAATTCCATATTTGTCAGAATAATTTATGAATGAAACTAAGGGATAAAATAAACATGATAAAATAATAATCATTTGGAGGGAAGTTTTACCCCTTCTACTATAGAACAATCAGACCTTGAACTGGCTAACCTAATGCTGCTGTTACCATGCAATGTTCACGGTAGTTTTGTTTTGTGAAATGTCTCTACACTTACATGGCTGCACAAGTGCTCATCTTCCGGGAAGTCAATTAGTAAACCTGATGTCTTCACTAAATTCCCACTTTATCTTCTTAATGCTATTAATATTGATGCTGTCATTATTCTTATCAACATTACAATTATCATAATGTTATTTACAATACTAATAGCTATATAAGATAAAAATTATATTTCCAAACTTTGAGGAAACAAGTAAGCACTTGAGATAAGTCATAGTAATAATGGAATACTTGGTGACTAAGGATTTGTGGAGCCATCTATGTGTAAAGACAACTAATAAACTTTTTTAGACAAAAAGCAATAAAATTGCTTTAAGAAAAAGGCTGAAACTTCCCAATATTGTAATACCTACGAAATAAGAAATAATAACAATAATAATTTTTAAAAAGTAATAATAATAATTATAATAATAATAACAAATAAATAAATAAAACCCCAGAGGAGATCATCCTGCATAGGAGGTTAAATTAAGGTTGAGGACTAGGGTGACAGGAATGTGCCATAATGAAAAATTTGGCTGAAGGCTGGGATTATATGAATGACTTGTCATTTGTGCACAATGCTCTTTGAGTAAGATTACACCCAGTGGGCATTTACGAAATGGCTTTTGTATCATCTACACTGGTAAATGAATGTGAAAAGTCCTTATATGAGAAAGAGCTTTTATTTACTAAGAAAAAAAAAAATGTATATACCAAATCATTTTTTACTTAAAAATATTTATAAAAATGAAATTAAAGTCATATATGAAAAAAATTCTGTAAGATTCAGTGCTACAACCAGACCTTATATTGGTGAAAAACATGTTCAGTTAGAACATATGCGAGGAATATACCACTATATACAAGGAATATCAGCTATAATCACATAATATAAAAATTAGAAATCTGTAAAACAAAATTATTTGCTATGACAAGTACATGTATTTTTTTCACCCTGTAATTGACCTCTGTGAGCTAGCACACCAATGACAGTTGGGCTTCATTTCATTCAACAAGATCTGATACTGGTATAAGCAATTCTTTAGTTGTAAAATTATTTAAAACTAATTTGAACTCAACTCTGATTCTCCCAGGCCAAAACTTCTTTGTAATTTTTGTCTCAAAATGAAAGCACTAAAAAGGCTAGTTTCATGTATATACACTTTTTTTTTTTTTTTTTCTTTTTTTCAAAGTTGAAAATATTTAACAAAAAGCAGACATACCAAGTGGCATATTGAGCACTTGACATCATCAGGTGGGATGATTTCTGTCTTCACTTGTCTCTCCAAACGTCCAGCACTTGAACCTCTCCCTCGTCCTCTTCCTCGCCTGGCTCGACCTCCGGCGTGTGTCATCATGTGCAGTCGCAGCTTGTCTGTTTTAAAATGTATATAAAGTACAAGGGAAAAAAAAAAAAAAAAAAAATGCTCTGCTTGATACTAAAAGTTTTTATATGACTCTATGGGCTTTATTAAATGTATCAGCAGCTTACTATGTTTATATCATATCTTTATGAATCTAGTTGTGAGGTGTCACCTAAAATAAAAAAAGAAATACTCAACGAAATAGAAACAAACCAGGCCTGCTGAATTCTCGTAAACATCCAAGCGTAGTCCTAAATGGACACTTTAACTTTTTTGCTTCGTGGATCAACATATGCCGCTTCAATTTGTCTCTGCGGTTAAAGGCAGTCTTGCAAATGTGGCATTCATAGGGTTTTTCTCCTGTGTGTATCAGCTGATGCAGCTTTAAGGAATACTCTGATTTGAATTCCTTGGAGCATTGCTAGAAATAAAGGTACAGAAAACAGAAGATAAGTTTGACCCATTCAAAGAAACTATCATCAAAATTTTTGATAATATACTTTCCCTTTCTACACATTATCTATAATAATAACTACTGCACACAGTTAAAATAAATGACTAAACATAACTTACAGCACACATAAATGGGTTGACTGTCCCATGCACATGAAGGTGCCTTCTGAGGAGCCTCTCTGACGTAAATACTTTCCCACACTGCTTACATGGATAATGGTGTGATGATGTGCGAAGATGGTGTTCCAGTGCCTCAGCACTTGCATACTTGTTCATGCATTTTGTACATCTGAAATAGCTGTAGGAGAGGGAAGTATGATTTCTTACAAAACACTTTCAAAGATATATAAGAACATTTTATGTTGCCCCAACCTACTGCCACGTAATATTTACCTTTGTTTCGGTCTCTCTCCTAACTTTAACCATTTGGTTTTAAATCACATAAATGATAACATAAATTAAATACTATTGCATCATCTCTGATCAACTATTTCAGTATGTAATTGCAAAATTATTCTCCATACAGATTTGTTATATACACATCTCATGTACTAAATTGTCATTCCTGCATCTTACATACTATGTTATCTATATTCTTACCCTCATCCTATAATTTCTTTTGTCTTATCCCTACCTCTTCATTTGCTTGAGTATACTCATCATATTGGTGGGTATACTGAAACAGATCATCACTACCCAAAAATATACCATGGAGATGACCTAATCCCTTATGGTAAACCACCTTTTACACCAAGATAACATCATGCTAAATGGTTGTTCACTTGTTTGGCCAGCTACATGGCATATTCACTTTAAAGACAACACAACTCACCTTGGACCTACAGTCTTCTTTGGCTGTGGGTACATGGAGTGCTCGTACTGGTGGAAACCCAAGGTCTTAAGAGAAGAGAACACCTTAGAGCATGTATGGCACCGGTACTGCAAGTCCCGGTCATGGGTGCGAATGTGGTCCAAGAAAGAGTCGAGATCATCGAAAGCTAAATCACAGTTTTTCTGTATACATTTATATACCTGTGGAAAACAATCATGGCATTAGGAAGAACTAGTAGTTCATCATGATGTAATTCATGACTATACCATGATATAAAAAGAGAAAAGAAAAGCAACTAGTTATTTTGTACAACTTACATTAAAAACTAACATTTTTGAAGTAAATTAGTACAATCATAAATACATCCAATATATGTTATTACTCATAATACATGAGAAATTGTAAATACAGTGTCAAAATCCCCTTCAATTAAATTTTGTGATATATTATTCAACATTGTTGAGAGACACGAGAATGCCTACAAGGCATTTTCTTTTTATCCAAAAATATTTTTTGAATCACAACATCTTTCTGGCATAGTAACCTTTTGGTGTGCATGTAGCTTCATGTGCGTGCGTAGCTCAACATAGCTGCCAAGGGCATGACCGCAGAACTGGCAAACATAGGAGTCATCAACAAGAACTTCTTCCTTCATTACTGTCCTTTCTTCTAACAGCTCCATCTGAGGTACCATCTGCATTGGCAAGAAGATGGCAGATGTTTTATAACAACTTTATTTCTTTTACAAAACACATGAATTTCTATATGATGATGCATACTGTATGCTGTAAATCATCTACTTCCCTGCTAATATTTTTTGTACTTAATATATAAACTTTTAAAGTTGTTCTATCCACTATAATTTTGTTTTGTGAATTTTGTTTCCACAGAGATGGCTCCACATATGCTCAATCACCAAATTAGCCTTTCATAACCTCACATGATTTCCCCATTCCTTGATTTTTTTTCTAATACTATTAAAATTGATAACTTTATTATCATCAGTGACATTATGATGATCATAATGTTTCTGGAATACCAATAGCAATAAAAGATTTTAATTTTTTTTCCAAAAACCAAGGAAAAGGGTAACCATGCGAGATATATAAGACTAGTAATTAATAATGATCCAGATTAGAATGAGCTCAGCCAAGAAAGAATTCAATATCCCTCTCCAGGCTGGTTATTTCCACACTGTTGGCTACTTACATCAATATTAGTGGACATCATCAACTTCTTAATGGGGTCTTTTGGCAGGGTATCACTTAGGGATCCTGCAGGCCAGACTCGATGCGTTGCCATGTGCTTCTTCACATTACTCTTTTGGGTGAATGCTCGTCCACAAACAATGCACTGGAAGGGCTTTTCACCAGTGTGAGACCGAATGTGCTGCTGCAAGTCAAAATTTTTGCTGAACTCCTTTCCACAGAAAGGGCATTTGTGCTTTGGCTGCAAGAAAAAGAAAGTGTTTATGTTAAAATACACAAATTAGAGAAGTTCTTAGAACTATTATTAAGGCTAGGGTACAAAACTTGCACCTGAATCCTCTGTTAAATAAAACCAAAAATCAATTTAAGATCTGTTCAGTTATTAGCTTTACACTGCATCTTTGCAAAGACAATCACTGCTGTTTTCCTGCTAATGCCTTATACAGATGAAATATGATATCTCCAACCTTACAGATATGAGAATTTTAAGTAATAAGCAGTGACCTCAATAAATTGTTATAATTGTTAGAGTTAAACCCTGAGCTAACCCT
>NW_027217945.1:12500-14254 GCF_042767895.1 Penaeus vannamei | reverse complement strand
ATATATATATATATATATATATATATATATATATATATATATATATATATATATATATATATATATATATATATATATATATATATATATATATATATATATATATATATATATATATATATATATATATATATATATATATATATATATATATATATATATATATATATATATATATATATATATATATATATATATATATATATATATATATATATATATATATATATATATATATATATATATATATATATATATATATATATATATATATATATATATATATATATATATATATATATATATATATATATATATATATATATATATATATATATATATATATATATATATATATATATATATATATATATATATATATATATATATATATATATATATATATATATATATATATATATATATATATATATATATATATATATATATATATATATATATATATATATATATATATATATATATATATATATATATATATATATATATATATATATATATATATATATATATATATATATATATATATATATATATATATATATATATATATATATATATATATATATATATATATATATATATATATATATATATATATATATATATATATATATATATATATATATATATATATATATATATATATATATATATATATATATATATATATATATATATATATATACATATATATATATATATATATATATATATATATATATATATATATATATATATATATATATATATATATATATATATATATATATATATATATATATATATATATATATATATATATATATATATATATATATATATATATATATATATATATATATATATATATATATATATATATATATATATATATATATATATATATATATATATATATATATATATATATATATATATATATATATATATATATATATATATATATATATATATATATATATATATATATATATATATATATATATATATATATATATATATATATATATATATATATATATATATATATATATATATATATATATATATATATATATATATATATATATATATATATATATATATATATATATATATATATATATATATATATATATATATATATATATATATATATATATATATATATATATATATATATATATATATATATATATATATATATATATATATATATATATATATATATATATATATATATATATATATATATATATATATATATATATATATATATATATATATATATATATATATATATATATATATATATATATATATATATATATATATATATATATATATATATATATATATATATATATATATATATATATATATATATATATATATATATATATATATATATATATATATATATATATATATATATATATATATATATATATATATATATATATATATATATATATATATATATATATATATATATATATATATATATATATATATATATATATATATATATATATATATATATATATATATATATATATATATATATATATATATATATATATATATATATATATATATATATATATATATATATATATATATATATATATATATATATATATATATATATATATATATATATATATATATATATATATATATATATATATATATATATATATATATATATATATATATATATATATATATATATATATATATATATATAT
>NW_027217944.1:7500-10000 GCF_042767895.1 Penaeus vannamei | reverse complement strand
GGGGCGTCGATAAAGGGTTCGTTGTGTTCGTAATACAGCTGCAGTTACTATAAACCTAGAAAAAAAAATTATATTATTCACCCCAAAGCTTAGGAGAGAAAACGTTTCCATTCATTCCATAAATGACCCAAATCTTCCATAAGTTTTAACAGCTTGTTTGGCTCACTTACGATGGGACTAACGGAGGTGTCAATGGCCGTACAGCCAGCGTAGCAAGGCGAGTAGAAGAGCGTGGTTTGGTCCTCGGAACACATGGGCGAGAACCTGTCTGAACACCCGCAGTTGGAAGAGCACCCGGGTAGTGGCGACCTACGGAGGGCATGAGGATACTGAATTTTTGGTTTCTGTTTCTCTCTGATGATCTAGAGAGGAAGATCGGAATGATTTCGGACGTCTAGATATCAAGGAAAAACTCGGTAACAGAAGAGAGAGAGAGAGAAAGAGAGAGAGAGAGAGAGAGAAACAAGAATTATAATTAAACGAAATGAATTCTCCATTGCCTTGAGATTCACCCTTTCCCTCAACCCCTAAAGAAAACCAAAAAAACCTTACCCATCTACCGGCCCAATAACCTCTAACTTGGGACAGCCGATGAACATGAGGGAGGTGAAGCCGGCGCACACAAACAACGTGACGAAGATATTGTATCCTGTGACGAACCTGGGACTCGGTCTGGCCCATCTCATCACCGCTCCTCCAAGTCCAGTGCCAAGGATCACGGACGCCAGACTCGTGACTCCTGCAGGATTAGAGGTCACAGGAGGAACGAGTGAGGGAGAATATTTCGTGGGGGGAAAGGATGGTGCGTGTTTGTTGTAGTGCACGAGGGTTGTTGATGTGTCTAAAAGGTTGGTGTTATCGGGATAAACAGGCATATTTTGGGATTGGGAAAATAGTATTCCATGAATGAACATCCTAATAAAGAAAACAAAACTACACATTCCCACAGGAGGCGATCCTCAGCTAAAACTAAAAACATACATTTTAAAGCGATCAGCCGTAACACTCCATACCCGTGTAGTAGTTCGCTTCTGCGGCGCTCTTCCTAAACTGGTTCTCGAGGTACTTGGGTTTGAAGTTCCAGTAGCCAGAAACAGCGAGGATGTAGGTCGTGGTGTTGAAGAGATTGGCGATCCAGATCTTGTTGGTGAATATGCGCTTCAGGGCCTTTTTAAGATCTGGAAATTTGGGAATTCTTTAGGGAGAGTGTAAAGGAAATGGGTCAACATGTCTGTTAGAGAAATATTAGGAATACATTGTTTCTTGCACATATACACATGTATATGTACACACAGACACACACACACACAAAGAGATATATGTATATGCCTACCCATTATTCTACGAATATATCCACACACAAAATTAGCGAATACTCCCTATTTACTTGCAAGCGTGGGTTTCCTTTCCACTTTCTTAGCCTTGGCCTTTTTGACGAAGAACTCCACTCCTCGGTTCTCTCCTTCCTCAGAGTCCTTCTGTGCCTGTTTCAGGATGGCTCTCGCTTCCCTTCGCAGTGTCGCGGGTAACTTCCGTGGGAACAAGAACAAAAGATTCCCCAGCACCACCAACACACACCCCAACACTAGGAATCCTGTAATACCATTGGTGAATAGGGAAATGTATACTTTTTAAAACTAAAGATTATGTGCTTATTAATGGTGAAAAAAGCGATCATAATGGAAAATTTATCTTGAATAATTACCATTTTACAACTCCCATGATGGTGGGAGCGGTAAAGCAATGAAAGCGGTCTAGTGCACTAAACAAAGATAACTTCCAATGCCTCCTTAATCCTGCATTGCCTAAAAGTCCCCCATGCTCTTACCCAACCACCAGGCGCCGAGCCACCGTGGGTCCCGCTGCGTCAGGTTCGGTCTCTTCGTCGGGTCGATCCACATGGAGAGGAAGTTCCCGCCCATGAGGTATCCGAGCACCGGACCCAAGATCCTCAGGAGCAACGTGGCCGCTAGCGTGCAAGGAAAGGGGTTTTAATGCCTGGAGCAAAGAACAAGCGTAGTGTTATGTCTGTCCGCGGTAACATCAGGAGCGTGTTCGTTTCTGAAGCGGAATTTTGGGATTTCTCCTTGTGGTGATGCTTACCGTAATATATAGGGTAGGTCTTCTTGCTGATATTGTCGTCGAGGTATGTGACGCCGATGGTGAAGAACACGCTGATGGCGATGCCCACGAAGAACTGCGAGACGAAGAAGATGACGACCGCGCCATAGTAAGAATAGTTCTCCGCGTCCTCGCCGGTGCAGGTGCTCTCGTAAGGCGAAAAACAGAGATCATTCTTTTCTGTGTTAGAAAAGAAAACAAGAATATCGCTGTTGTATATAGGAAGACAATGAAACAAGAAAAAAATACAGTTATTAAGAAAATGTTACAGTTGTTAAGAAAAAAATACAATTAAGAAAGTATTACTGTTAAGAAAAAAATACAATTAAGAAAGTATTACAGTTGTTAAGAAACAAATACAATTAAGAAAGTATTACTG
>NW_027217940.1:7500-14242 GCF_042767895.1 Penaeus vannamei | reverse complement strand
ATTTGCATGACGCAATACACACATTTTTACACATATGCTGGCAGGCATACGGCACGGGTTTGCACTACCGGAAATGTTGCATTCTTGTGGCGCCTGTGGACGAATATTTACATGTATACACCAATCAAATGTTATGGTAGTTATGTTTTTCCTTCACAAATACTTTCTGTACAATGTACTCAGTCCCCTTGCAATTCTGCATAATTCATACGAATACAAAAATATATTTACTTCTAATTTCAAGCGCTTATGTATGCAAGCTTCATTTACAAAACGTCAAAGTTGACAGTATAAACATAAGTCGAAATATAAACAAGTATAATACTGATGAAATTAAAAGTGCATGTAGCTGTGTGTTCATCCAAATTCACACATACATCCTGTTGGCCACCTACACAGGTGAGTTGGTGTGCACAAAAACAAATGTCAAATGCAGACGTGCTTTATCTCTACAGAATGCAAATGCCGTATGCATATAGATGATTATGCTGTCATACAAATGCATTCATGTGAAGACATAAACACATATCCTGCAAGGCACTAGTGGTCGTGTATTGTCTTGAGAAACGGACATGCATACGTGCATGTACATATTTGTCCTTGTGTTATTTTGATGTACATGTCTGCTTTCATCTGTAGAAACATGTATAGATTATGTATATATCTGCACATGAGTGTACGAAGTATCCACAACTATTTTGACGTGTCACGATAATTTCGTAGAAATGGGTATAAAACTTTAAATAACGTTCATGCACGTATCTGTACACACGTATGCACATGAACGTACACGAACATTTCCGTAATCCCACGTATCCACATGCACATACACGCATCCACTCTCTCTCCCACACACGCATGGCGGCCAAACCCTTCCCGAGAGGAAGAACAAACTCTCTTTCTATCCTGCGCTTTATTGAACATGGATTAAATGGTTTTCATCACTTCCCTTAGGATCTCCCGTTTTTAAGTCATTCGGTCACGGCCATGGCGAAAGATCTGGGTTCCCTGCCTCGCTTGACCTTCCTGAGGAACGCCCAAAAGCATTCGTGATTCAGCCCTAAAACGCGCTTTGTGTGCGTTCTATGTAAATGTAGAGTTTCATGGGGAGTTTTGCCTCAAATATTGTAAGAGTTTTTAAGGAGTCCCTTTTGGCCTTTCTTGGCTACAAATTGGGTGACAAGCTGGGGAGAGATGGCGGCCATGGAGTCGACTTGAATTCACGTTCGTGTGATTATCATTTTAAGAGATATTACATTAAATTAAAAATTGTATGAATGATTTTGTCATCGCGCTGTAAGCTTGAGGTGTTACCTCTGCAGATGCGGATCAAGAACTGAGGCCATCCACCAATGAGCGTGCTCGGTTTGTGACCAATCAGCTTTCAGAAACGTTGAGATTCTGGCCAATCGCCGAGGCCGTTATTATAACCAATCGGGTGGAATCTTGACGGTCCCGTTGGCCAATCAGAGCAAAGCGTGGTGTGGTGACGTCACTGGTCATATAAATACTGGGACTTGTGCCGTTTTAACTTTTAGTCGGCATTTCTTGTGAAGACGTGGAGGTAGATACATTACGCTCTTAATTCAAGGTACGAAGTGATAGCACATATATTCTTAAGTCGTGAATTAATTTTAGTGTTAACTGTGAAAAGAAACCTACGATACCTTGCGAAGCTTAGAAATCTATCTGAAAATCAGGAAAGTCACGAGAAAATATGGGTGAAAGTTGGTAGTGCAAGCGTCGGTGTCGGCCATCTTTGTTTACCGCATGAGGCCAAGATGGCGGCCGCGTCGTCCCCCCAACCGTCATCGCGAATTCGAATATTTTCCCGCCCGATGGTCGTGCCGGGGTCGTACCTGCTGCCCCATTCCATACCCGCACGCCCAAGTAGTCACACGTTTCCCTCCAACGCTTGTCTAAATTGCTTTTCTCTTTTGCGCGCCAATCATAGTTTCGGAAAGGTAGGCCTATCGAATGCCAGTCAAGGTTGTCAATTATTTACGAGAGAGATTTGGGAACGTAAAAAAAACTTGGTCGTTAATAGTGGGGCTGGAATTCGGGCCACTTGATTGGTGTTTGTGTAATTCCATTATTGGAGCTAGAACAGTTTTCGTGATACGTAGTTTTAGAACTTTTTAATTGATAGGACGGAAATCGATAGGAAAATGTCGGGAACGGAATTATAATGGGCGACCAGGGAGCTTTGCAGAAACTTGGTGGTAGATGAAACTAGTGATCATGAGTGAAGTAATCATGATTGTTCTATGGTAGTTGTTCATTCTGCAGGATATGATATTCATGTGCTTGTTAGGATACAGTGATTTGTCCTGTTTTTTCCACATTTTTCCTATTGTTAATTATCTTGTAACCCCACAGGTAATCAGCCATGGCCCGTACCAAGCAGACCGCCCGTAAGTCCACCGGAGGCAAGGCTCCGCGTAAGCAGCTGGCCACCAAGGCTGCCCGTAAGTCTGCCCCCTCTACTGGAGGCGTGAAGAAGCCCCATCGTTACAGGCCTGGTACTGTCGCTCTTCGTGAGATCCGTCGTTACCAGAAGTCCACTGAGCTGCTGATCCGCAAGCTGCCCTTCCAGCGTCTGGTTCGTGAGATCGCGCAGGACTTCAAGACTGACCTGCGATTCCAGAGCGCTGCTATTGGTGCCCTGCAGGTGAGGGAAAGGTTTATTGTACTGTGAGTGGGGATGAAGTGGAGGGAGAATGGTCCACATTCATGTTTATTGTGATTTTATAAAATTCCAGTAGGTCGATAGTTTTAGAGATGTGTTAATTACCACTTGCAATGTGAATGTTTGCATGAAGTAGTCCTTGACTGAGGAAAATCTCGGAGGTAGGAAAGGAGTGGATCATCTTGAAATTGCTAATGTAATTATTTTTGCCTTGCAGGAAGCTTCGGAGGCTTACCTTGTTGGTCTGTTTGAGGACACCAACTTGTGCGCTATCCACGCCAAGCGTGTCACCATCATGCCCAAGGATATCCAGCTTGCCCGACGAATCCGTGGCGAGCGTGCTTAAGCGCAACTCTACACTTAAGTGCTCACTCAAGACATAACCTCCTAAGCTACATACTGCCATGGACTAAGTGAATGTTTTAGTTTACGTTTCGGCATGTCATTTCTCCTGAATTGACTTGAAGTGCTGGTGCGTGTTACATGCGGCTAGCACAAGTTTTTTACTGTAAGATATGTAACTTTGAGCAGCTTTTACTGCTCATTAGTGAAGAAATTGTGAGGCAAGAGTTTCTAATTTATTTTGTGTGTACAGCATTGTTCAGAACTGTGTATTCAACCATACGTGAGTTTTGTTGTTTTTTAATGTTTGTGGATTTTTGTGAAAAAATTCTCTGTAAACCAAATAAAAAGTACGAATACGGACTTGGCAAGGGATACACAGCTCTGTTGTAGGTTATGTGATCACAAATAATATTCCAAAGTACAAGAAATCATCAGTTTTTCTGGTCCGGGAGCAAACTGTCATTTGTAATTGTCGTTGATGTCGAGGTCATCTCGTGTTCATGATCTTACGTTAGTTAGTAGTGGGAAAGCCTTTTTATTACCTTTTTTAGTTATAAGTCTTATGATCTGTCTTTCCACGAGGTGTTGCGAGCCTGTGTAAGAAATTACCCCGTGACACTCTATCCTTTTTATTTTGGCATTGGGCCTGCACACTGTAGGTAAACACCAAAAATAAACTTCTAACATTTAACTATTGACTGTTATTTTAACCCTATGAACTGTAAACAGGCTATTTATTGTCCAATGTAATGTTTACTTTGTTCCAATGTATCAGTTTGTCTTTGGAAGTTGTATTCATGTTCTGTTTCTAGTCTCATGGTTGTTGAGCTTTGTTTATAATTTGATGTAATCTATTCATGTAATGTATTTACATGTACGATTTGAATTTAATTACCTTTTCTCCCTTTGGGGTTTAGAGGAAATGTGTATGTAATGAGATGTTGCTAATAAAAGAGATTTTTACAGCCATGTGACAGTTTGAATATGAAGACAAGTTATTGATGTTAGATCTTTTAGTCACCCAAACATTAAAACCTAGAAAGATTGCAAGACCAGTATTTTCTGAAGCTGTTTTATATATGAAAAGGCTAATTGTTTCATCTGTTTGAGTACAAGTTACTTTTAAAGTAATGTTTATTTTATTACTACCACATTTTGACTCAAGCTATAAAGGAAAGTTTAGAAACTTAACATCGTAATAAGTTGCACCACCTTTCATCTTCAGAAATTTTAATTACTGGTAAAAGTTGCACCAGCTTTCATCATTTGAAAAGGGTGAAATTGAAGAAAAGCTTATTAAGCAATATCAATATATCTTAAATATTCATTACTATGGAAGAATTTAGGTCATTACTAATATGTAAGGGACTGACATACAAATATAAGTGCCATAAAAGTCATCAGGTCTTGTTATTTAATATTCAACATTTTCACTTCAAAGATGTCATACATGTCCAAATGAGTGACCACTTAAATAATAGAATTAACTTGCTCATTCAAAAGCCAACAAATCTCTAAACTAAGAGGTGTGAGTGGCTTCTTTAATTGATGATGAATCTCCAAAGATCGTATCCGTCTTGCTAGGATATGCATGGCTATGGCCTTGTGTCCTTTCAGGTGAGTAAAAGCTGAAGCAACCTGAATTGCTCAGGCTACCCTTTAGCATCTAATAAGGATGGGTGATTTCAAGTGTACACAATTACATGATTGCCAGAGAAAAAATACTTAATTAGTGATTTTATGGTAACCATTTGATAAATGTTTATTCTTGGAATTTAATAATCAGAAATTTACTCTTGTGAAATACATTTTAAAAATTTATCTGAATGTTTCACCCTCACTATACCAACATCACCACAATAGCCTTTCCATTCCTCCACCACACCCTGCCAATCTTCTGACACACTTCCCTTCACTACACCACACTATCACTACTATTCTTCAACTACATCACTGCCAGTCTTCTATCAGTTTATTATAGCCCTTTCTCCAGCACACAATCCCCCTGCCATTTCATCACCCCATCACTAGTATTCCTCTACAACACCATCACCCTACATTTCCTCCAACACAATCGGGCTACCATTACTCCATCGTGCCATCATTCTGCCATTCCTCTACTACACCATCGCCACGCCTTCCTGCTACTATATCAGTCTTCCATTTATCCATCATACCATCAGCCTGTCATGATATGATTCCCCCGCCCATATCATCCATTCACAAGCCTTCGCCATAGAAAAAAAACAATTAATTATCTTCTTCAACGTAATCAGTAATTGCGATTACCAAAAGTTCTGCCATTGCCCACCACTATTATCAAAGTGCATTATAATCTTTTTGTGCTAATTAAGTTACTGGATGTCTTAAGGTTTGTTAATATGGCAGAATTTATATATTCATTGTAGCCACTGCAGTAATAGAAAGTTATCAAGAAATTATAGAATCTTCTAAGAACAAGGTTAAAGATGTCATGAGGGTATTGAGAAATCACAAAGAATTCAAGACAGAATGTTCATGAATTTTAAGAATCTGTCTTCAGATTTAAAATCCAACACTCATGTTGCAAAAGCTGTTGCAATAAATTTGAGAGGTCATACTGTTAATGTCCTTTGTGCACTAAATTTTATTAAAGCCCTTATACTTGCTATTTCTTTGGTGTGCATTGAAAACCTTGATTTTTTTCATTAATATATAAAATGTTTTTGGGAAAGAAAACATACAATTCCACGGAACAAGATTAATTCATGAGTTCAGGCTATGCACAAAAAAATATTTCTAATTAAAGCAATGAATCATTCAACTAACCTTGTAATGTCCATCATTCAAACCTTTCTCAACATTTGCACAAGAATTGTTTTTTTATGTGGATATATCCTGAAGTTTATGAAGTTTCATAGAAAATTTCTAGCAATATAACACATCTAACCGAACCAAGCTTTCCATTTGTAAGATGAATTCTATAACTAAAGAACATTCAGCTCTTAACATTAAGAGAGTTAATCATTGTATCAGTTTTTTCACAAAATGTTCTATATCATTAATATGTCCATGGTACATGGTTATTGTTTTCTAACTTCATTATAACAGGATTTAGTGTAAAATATTATTGAGGATTTCTTTAAAATCTCTTAAAATATTTTGATTTCAAAATGCACTGTTCAAGACATTGACATCTTAGGCCAAAATACTGCAGTAACTTGTATTGGACCTTTTTCTTTGACCAACTCTAAAAAACATTTGTAAAGTGACCAATACCACAAGAATTATACTGCACTTTGACATAGCTTTAAATAAATACACCTGTCACCATAATATATACTTTATGGGAAGATATTAAGACATTTATAGCATCATTTAATGTAAAATATATTTCCACTCCATTCAAAGTATTGTTCTTGAAGGGACTTGACACCTTTTCACCTTAATTTCTGCTATTTAATTCCTAATGCTCTCCTGATAATAATGGGTATGTAAAGAAAGATCATAAGTTTCTTTGTGGAGTCTTTATTACAATTTACATTTATCCTGAGTATATATACATTTGTTTACATTTACGCAAAAAGTTTTAGTACACGTAGTATAAAATCACTCAGGTAGAGAAATGTATGCATGTACCTCACACCCTTAAATTTTTTACTCCTGCTTCTTATTTGTCTGCATCTGTCTCCATTCTTGCCTGTCACTTTTTCAAGTGCATTCACAGCA
>NW_027217938.1:7500-14237 GCF_042767895.1 Penaeus vannamei | reverse complement strand
AGGGGGGGGAGGGGGGAAGGAGAGAGGCAAGGGAGTAGAGAGGGAAGGAAGGAGAGAGGCAAAGGAGGAGGGAGAGAAGGAAGGGAATAGGGGGAAAGGGAGGAGGGAAGGAAGAAGGGGGAAGGAGAGGAAAGGGGGGCGTCCCCCGCCTCGAGTCTCGCGGTGGGAAAGGTGTTGGGTGGTTAATGGCTTATGGGCGGCCTCGGTGCGTGGATCAGGCGGCCGAGACAGGGGGCTGAAAGTGCGTGCTGCCAGTGGGAGGAATGGAAAAGGGGAAGAGATCGAGAAGGTAGGAAGGAAAGAGAGAAAAGGAAGGAGGAAGGAGGAGGAAAGGAAAGGAGAAGGGAAGGAAAGAAAGAATAAAGGAAAGATAAGGAAGGAAAGGAGGGAGAGGATGAGAAGGAAGGACGGAGGGAGAGTGAGAAGGAGGGTATGGAAGAAAAGTGAGGAAGAGACAATGGGAAGGAGGGCAGGAAAGAAGTCAGAAGAGAGAGAGAGAGAGACGGAGAGAGAGGGGGAGAGGACAGCAGAAAGAGAAAAGAAGGGTAAACGTTTGGGAGGAAAGGAGGAATAAATGGAGGTGTGGAGAGTAAGGGTGGGAAGGAAGGAAAGAGAGTTTGGGAAAGGGGGGAAAGGAAAAGGTAGGAGGAGAGAGGAGGGAAAGCAAGCAGGGACAGAAGAAGGGTTCGGAAGCAGGATTACGGTTACGCTTTTGAGCTGTTTTCATCTGCATCGATATCATAACCGCCCAAAAGGGTAAAATCCCTTACGTACTGCCACATTCTTCGCCATGAGAAAAAGCTGCAGGAATTGCGTATTAGCGGGGTCTGACGTCACGACCCTTTGTACTGCTTGACGCGGGAGAGGGTGGGAGGGGGATGGCGAGGAAGAGGGAAGGGTGGGAGGAGGAGAGAGAGAAGGTAGGAGGGGAAAGGTGTTAAGGAGTGGAGGAGGAAAAGGTAGAGGTGGGAGAGAGAGAAGAGTGGGAGGGAAAAGGAGAGGGAAAATTAAGAAAGTTCCGAGAGTGGAAGAAAGAGGAAAGAGAAAAGTCGGAAAGGAAAGAAAGAGAAAGATGGAAAAAAACAAAAAAAATGAAAAAAAGAAAAGAAAAGAAAAATAGAAGAAGGAAAACAAAAAAGAAAAAAGAAAAAATAGAAAAAGAAAAATAAAATAAAACAAAAAAAAAAAAAAAAGAAAAAAAATAAAAAAAAGAAAAAAAAAAAAAATAAAAAATAAGAACAAGAAAAAAAAAAAAAAAAGAAAAAATACAACTACAAAAAAAAATAAAAAAAAAGAAAAAAAAAAATAAGAAAAAAAGAAAAAGAAAAAAAAGAAAAAATAAAAAGAAAAACAATAAAAAAAAATAAATAGAAAAAAAAAAAAAAAAATAAGAAACAAAAAAAAAAGAAAGGAAAAATAAAAAAAAAGAAAAAGAAAACAAAAATAAAATAAGAAAAAAAGAAAAAAAAAGAAAGCAAAAGAAAAAAAAGAAAAAAAAAAAGAAATAAAAATAGAGAAAAAAAAAAAAAATAGAAAAGAAAAAGAAAATAAAGAAAAAAAAAAGAAAAAAACAAAAAAAAAGAAAAAAGAAGAAAAAAAGGGGGGTCAAAAAGAAAGAAAAAGTAAAGTAAGAGAAGGAGGAATTTGGTAAGGTAGAAAAGGCAAAAAAGTAGAATAAGACTAGAAAGAGACAAGAAAAATGAGGTAGGAGTCGCTGTAGAAACTGCAAGAAAGAGATGAAGGAAACAACTGTTGCATAAGCACAAGAGCGACGAGGAATCATGCAGAGTAGATGGCATGTAAGATTTCTGGCAGAAATAAGTAGCTGGTGTTGTTTCTATACATATGCATGTTATATATATATATATATATATACGTATCTATATATATATATATATATATATATATATATATACACGTATATATATATATATATATATATATATATATATATATATATATATATATATATATATATATATACATATATATACATATATATATATACATATATATATTAAATATATATATAATATATATATAATATATATATACGTATATATATATATATATACATATACATATATATATATATATATACGTATATATATATATATATATATATATATATATATATATATATATATATATATACGTATTATATATTATTGTATATATATATATATATATATATATATATATATATATATATATATACGTATATATATATATATATATATATATATATATATATATATATACGTATAAAATTTATATAAGATATATATATATATATATATATATATATATATATATATATATGTATGTATACGTATATATATATATATATATATATTATTGTATATATATATATATATATATATATATATATATATATATATATATATATATGAAAACACGTGTATATATATATATATATATATATATATATATATATATATATATATATATATATATATATATATATATGAACACACGTGTATATATATATAAATATAAATATATATATATATATATATATATATATATATATAAACACATGTATATATATATATATATATATATATATATATATATATATATATATATATATAATACACGTGTATATATATATATATATATATATATATATATATATATATATATATATATATATATATATATATATATAAGTTTGTGTGTGTGTGTGTGTGTGTGTGTGTGTGTGTGTGTGTGTGTGTGTGTGTGTGTGTGTGTGTGTGTTGTGGTATGTGTCTATACACACACTCACACATATATAAACATACACACGCATACGAATATAATGTGTGTTGGCTATATACAATACATGTGTAAGCAAATTTGTGTGTATATCCATGAGTGGATGTTCATATGCGTATATTTTTCTCCTTTGCTTTTTCTCTCTCTGTCAATCACTGTGTCTCTCTCCCACCCTCGTTTTCTCTGCTTTTTGGTATATTTTTCATGATAAAAAAGAGAAATGTCCACATTCTCCAATTTCTCGATTCCGCATAAAAAAGACAGGAACGTGTCAATATTTGCTCAGAATCCTGGCCTAATAAGGTACCCTGTCCTATCTTGCCGTCTTGTTTGAGTGTAAGCTAAGGTAAACTTTGTTTATTATTGTCATTAAAGTGAATATCTTGCAGCTCAGTCTTATCATGGTCCTTAAACTCGGGTCCCGATCAAGGACCCAACTTTAAGTTAGTGAAATCTGGCGCGCTATTACCTTAGATTTTGTGTTGTTAATGACGAGTTGGAGTGAATGAGAATGCTTCGATAAGATGAAAATATGACTTACAGGATAGTTCCCTCATAGAAATGACTTGTATGAATTTGTATTCAGGTCTCCTCAGCTTGCAGTAATACGATGTTAACGAGAAGTAATCTTTCCGTAGTTTTGCCATTTTTTCTAATCGCTTCCATAAAATCTTTGATCTAGCATAAAGTTCGCATTTATATTACGATGGTATTCATGTATCAGTGTATTATGGCATACTTATTATCTTTGCTGTGTCGGATCTTATTTTGAATTTCCTGCGATGCGTGAAGAAATATATATTCGCGTTTACTGTAAAAAATAAGCCAGTATCTCAATATTATGAGAACATGAGTGTCATGCAGATAAACAGGATTTCAATATATTCGACAAGCGCGCTAATCCCTATTCGCACCCAGCGGGATGGACTGGTGCGCAAACATGTCGATTAAGTTTCCCGGGCGAACTCATGGCGTCACGGAGAGCATAATGCGATCGGGGATGCTTCTCTCGCGCCGTCGAGGTCTGAATACAGACCTCATTAGTTCCCTCCACTTCGCAACGGCGACGTGCTGGAGGGAAGCGCTATAATTACGTCCCGCGTAGCAGGTGGACGCGGAGGGAAGGGGCATTTGCACTCTGCATTTTGCAAGAGGAGCCGCCCTGATCATTTGCTTGTGCTTTAACGCTAATCCTCTTGTGTTGCAGCGATGGTGAGAGCTTGCCTGGGACTTCGCGTCGCCTGAGTTGGTCGTCCGGGCTTCGTGAGTCAAGAGGCCGTGTTTGCAAAAGCTGCCTGAAGCTGGACATGTAGAGGCCGTGCGGGCGTACACGCGCGCGAGAAGGAGCACCTGAACATGTGTTGTCTGGTGTTCACATTGATATGAGAAGATTCTAGAAGGTTATACGCAATGGAGGACGAGGCGGACGGCAAGCTGATTCAGAAGGAGGATGCCAAGGTAGAGATCGCGGAGGGCGAGAAGGGCGAGGAGGCCGAGCTGTGCACGCGCCTCAAGATGGCCCGGAAGAGCTTGACCAGATGCCATGGCGTCGAGGAGACCTTCGAGGGCGAGTTCGACTCCTGCCTCAGCAGCGAGGCCAAGCTCGAGTACGAGAACGAGAGCTTCCAGCGCCCCGCATCCCCCGAGAGCGCCAGGAACTCGGCCGAGGTCTCCCTTGTCCGTACTGGCAAGGAGTCGCCCGCCGGGGGCGCGTCACCCTCCGCCGAGGACGCAGCGCCCACGCTATCGTCACCGGCGACGCCGCACACTGAGCGCGGCAGTAGCAGCCGGCGCAGCAGCAGCAGCGGCAACTGCGAGGAGGGCGCCCGCGACGGCTACGACGACATCTCGGCGTCCATGAGCGTGATCCGCATGGAGAAGTTCGCGCTGGAGAAGCGCCGCGTGTCGCGCATCCTTCCAAAATGTCTTCACCGCACTTTCGTCGACCCGGACGTGGAGCAGCTGTTCCAGGCGTACCACGAGCGGCAGCGGCGCGCCGACCTGCACATACTACTGGCGGCGGGCGGCATCTTCACGGCCTACAGCGTGACGCTGTGCCTGGCGGACGCCCAGGACCCCTCGCTACCTGCGCCCCTCGCGCTCGCTTGCATCGGCGCCCTCCACGTGCTCCTGCTGCTGCTGTGCCGCCTCCACGTCTTCCCAGAGCGATCGTGGATCCTCCTGCCGTACCTTGCGTGGGCGCTGTTTCTCACGGGCGTGGCCGTGTTCGTCATCCTCGGCCCGCTGACGCCCGTGCCGCGCAACGCGCTTCTCTGGCTCATCCTCCTGCACTTCCTCGTGTTCGTGGGGCTGCCGCTGCGCCTGCCCGCGTGCCTCGCGCTCACCGCCGCCACCGCCGCCGCCCACCTCACCACGTCGGCCCTCCTCACGCCCGCGCCGCACCGCTACACCACTCAGGTATGTGTCGCACCCGCAAACGCGCACTTCCATCCATTCTCTCACCCTTGAACACTCTACCGCGCGACCACCCACGCGTCCATGAACACGCGAACCAACACAAACACAAACAGCTCGACTCACTTTCTCTTGTTATGTTTGTCATTTGTTTTCCTCATTTTTATCTTTCTCTATACGTCAATCTCTCCAAATCTCCCTCTCCCTTTATCTCTCCCACCCTCTCTGTCTCTCTTAACCTTTAATTTCTTCCGCTATATTTTCCTGTCTGCCTTTATCTTTCTCCCTTCACCGCTCCTTCTTCTCTTCCTCTACCATCTCCCCCTCCTTCTCCTCCTCCTTTCCTCTTCCTCGTCCCTCTCCTTTGCCCCTCCCTTCACAACTCCTCCCTCTCCCACCCCTCTCGTCTCTCCCCTCTCACCCCCTCGTCTCTTCTTTCTCTCTCTTCCATCACCACCTCCTTCTCCTCCCTCTTTCTTTCTACTTCTCCCTCTTCCTCTTCTCCTTCCCTACCTTTCTCCTCTCCTCTTCCTTCCTCCTCCTTCTTTCCATCCTCCATTTCTCTCTCCCACCTCTCCAGCTCCCTCTTTCCACCACCTCCTCCTCTCCTTCCTCTGTTCCCTCCTGCTTCTTTTTCTTCTCTCTCTTTCCTCTCCCCGTCTCTCTACTCTCCTCTTCCTCCTCCTCCCTCCCTTTTTCTCCTCCTCTTCCTCCTTCTGCTCCCCCACTCACTTTCTTCCCTCTTCCTCCCTTCATCTTCTCTCTCCTCCCCACTTCACCTCTTCCTCCTTCTTCTCTCCCCCTCCTCTTCCTCCTTCTCCTCCTCTTCCTCCTTCTTCTCCTCCTCCTACCCGCCTCCTCTGCGTGGGAAGGTGGAAAGAGGAATCTTTGTTTGTCTTGAAGAATTTGCTGATAGTCTTCCCACCTTCGCAACATCGACCTCGCCAGTTTACCTCTTCTCTCGCTTCTCTGTTTTTCTTCTTTACATCACCCTCCTCTTCTCCGCGTCTACGCCGTGTACTGTCTTCTTCTTCTTCATGTATCTGCATCGTTATCTTCATTTTCTCCTTCACCTACCTCCACCTACTTCCTTCTCGTCTTGTCTTTCTTCACTAATTTCCATGCGTATCTGCTTCTTTCTTAACTTTTCAAAATAAGGGAACCAAATAAACGAAATACAAAACTATTAATAATATATTTACTATTCCTTTCCATTCATCATCTTTAAAACATCTCCTTCACTTTCTCTAATCATTGCTAATGTTATTTTTACCATTAGTATTATAAAAATGAGGCTCCCTGTGTCGCCCTCAAAGTCAGAACAATATCCAGTACAAATGCCATTGTCATTATCGTTATATCCATTACTGGGCCGTTCCTTCTCCGTTTTTTTCAACAAAATTGTGTCTTAGTTTGGAGGTAAAAAAAGGCATTATGGAGGATTCACAAAGGAAGTTGAAACGGGAGGGGAATTGACAAGGGGGCAAGGTGGAGGGGGGGCAGGGTTGGGACGAGGAGGGGGCGAGGTGGAGGAACTGAGG
>NW_027217938.1:0-2500 GCF_042767895.1 Penaeus vannamei | reverse complement strand
TGTTGATAATTATGATGATGATGATGATGACTGTAATAACATTAACAGTAACACTAATGATGATGAAGATATTAATGATAATAATAAGTGTTTATAATTTTAATAATGATATCAATGATGGCAATAATAACAATAATAATAGTAATGATAATGATAATAAAAGCAACAACGATAAAGGTAATAATAGCGATAATATGATAATGACAACGATAATATAATGATAATGACAATGGTAATATAATGATAATGATAACGATAGTAATGATAAATATGATGATGATAGATTATGATGATAACAATTAGAGATAATAAGAAAACGAAAATTTGACATGAATTCTTCAAAAAAGTGTTCGATTCCCGCGCAAAGGTCCGCCCGACTTCGGCTTGGAGCGACCTGTGTTGGCGGAACGCGGCGGATCGGGGTCAGCGCTGGTCATATATTTTGCCGCGGAATGCAACTCATTTCTTTGGTCAGGATCTCTCAATTTTATGCTGGTTGTATTTGTTTGTGAGTTCTGTTTGTTTCGAGGAGGTCGTTTGTGTGACCATTTGGAGGGCGTTCGATATGGATTTCTGCTAATTAATGGAAATAATATTAGGGAGAAAGTAGTTGATAAAACGAAAAAAGAAAAAAAAAACATAGAAAAGGAATATGGCATAAGAACGAAAACGTTGGTATGATATAATAAAGAAAACAGCAAGGTGATATAATGAAAAAACAAATGGACAACATTTCTCTGCGCGAAACGAGAATCCAGGAATGGCTTCTCATCCCTTTTATTATCTTTGTTTATTATCGTCATTACCATTTGTTTCGCATGTACGTATGTAGTGTAAATCAATCAGAAAACAAAATATTTAAATTAGAAATGAGGAGGATGAAAGCTGCCCTCGGATTTTCCAAGAGTGACACTTTGTTTGAACTTCAACTCTCACACTCCATGTTCACTTGACCTTTCACAGTCCTGCTCAGTGCCCGGAGCGTGGGAGGAAGAGAGAGAGAGAGAGAGAGAGAGAGAGAGAGAGAGAGAGAGAGAGAGAGAGAGAGAGAGAGAGAGAGAGAGAGGAAAAGGGAGCGAAGAGGAAGAAGGATAAGAAGAAGAAAGAGAGAGAAAAAGGAGGGATGAGAAAGAGAATGATAATAATAATTTAATAATTTAGGATAATTATATTTGTTGTATTTGATATTTTTTGCAGTGACATGCTGTCTGTTTATTTCCTTCTAAAGTACCCCCTGTGCGCAAGGAATGACCTGGGTTACCATCCACTGACAGCGTACAGAATCGAACACAGGTAGCAAGATTGCTAGAAGTGAACGCTACCGATGCACCACACAGCACAGGGAGAAAGAGAAAGGGAGAAAGATATAGTGAAAGAGAGATAGAGAAAAGGACATATAGAAAGGGAAAGGGAGAGAGAGAGAGGGGGGGAAGGGAGAGATAGAGAGGGGGGAAGGGAGAGAGATACAGAGAGGGGAAAGGGAGAGAGACAGGGGGGGAAGAGAGAGAGAGAGAGAGAGACTCAGGCTAACCTGTGATTCGTCCACAGATTTCTGTATAATAATTTTCCCCGGTCCCCCCCCCCTCCCCCGAGGATAAAACGCATTCCGAACATTCAGTAAATGTCGGCTTTACACTTCGCCGTAGATATCGAAAGTCGATGTGCCAGTACCGGGGCGAGGCATTCCATCTTCGCTGTGCTGCTCGGCTTATGCGTTTTGTGTGTGTGTGTGTGTGTGTGTGTGTGTGTGTGTGTGTGTGTGTGTGTGCGCGCGCGCGCGTGCGTGCGTGCGTGCGTGCGTGCGTGTGTGTGCGTGCGTGTGGTGGGGGGTATTAATGCATTAAGAGGTATGAGCGGCAGAGAATGGTCTTGCGTGTGTACGAGTGTTAGTGCGCGAGTATGCGTGTGAGAGAGAATGTTCGCGTGCGTGCGTGCCAGACGAAACGAGAGTACTGGAGAAGCGGCGCGAACTGATGTGCTCGAGACTGCCGTGTAGAGCGCCATTATTCCCAGACTGGAGGATCGTAATTGCCTCGACCCAGAATGTCCCTCCGTATTCCTCGTGTGTGTGTACGGCGGCGGGGCAGAAGGACCGCCATCCGTCATCCAGAGGGCGGTCGAGGCGGCACGTCGTCCCGCTCGGCCCGTCGGCGGCGTCGAGGGTCGCTCTTGTTCCGTCGGCTTCTCGTCTCCTCGCGGCTCAGCTCTCTCGGATGCCTGTTGGAAGCTTCAGCGGGGAGGGAGGGTGGAGGAAGGGACGGGGAGGGGAGAAGTGAAAGAAAGGTGAATAGAGAGTGATAGATAAGGAAAGGGATGTAAATAAATAGATCAATTGAGAAATACAGAAACGGAAAGACTGATGTATACATACCTACACACACAGAGAGAGATTTATATATATATATATATATATATATATATATATATATATATATATATATATATACACACACATATATACATATATATATATATATATATATATATATATATATATATA
>NW_027217937.1:5000-10000 GCF_042767895.1 Penaeus vannamei | reverse complement strand
AGGTTCTCCTAGTATATCCCCAAAGTCCTGTATCATGGTCTTGGTCTTGGTCCAGACTACACCCAGCCAAAGACAGAAGGTAATGTCAGTAACCTTGATGTTGCCCAGTGTTGCTTCACAGTGACTTTGGACATTAGCTCTGTCCAGTACCCAGTCCATGTATATGTTGAAAAGTGTTGGTGCAAGAATACAGCATTGCCTCAGTCCTATATTAATAGGAAAGAAGCTCCACAGGCTCCCACTACACTTTACAGCACTTTCAGTACAACTATACAGACGCTATTAATCCAGTAATCCTTGGAATTCCTCTCAATATCAGGGTCTCCAAGAGTGATTCCCAATAACACCTATCAAACGATTTCTTGAGGGCGATGTAGGATGCAAGCAACCCATGCCCAAAACTTATAACAGTACTCTACAGTGATAAAATGCCAGAATAGTCTACTGTGGATGTACTAGCAGTTGATCCAGACTGCTGTGGCTTCTGGTACCTCAGCAGGTGGTCTCTGGTAAATCTCAGAAGGAGGTGAACAGGATAATGCCTAAGTGATTGCTGCAGTCCCAATTGATCACCTTGGCTGTCTGGCAGCCAAGACAGAATGGAAACCCTGAGACATATGTTCACCACCAGCCTTTGACAGTTCAGCTAGATGCCACAATACCCATTGCTTTACCACTCTTCAGCTTTGAGATGACCTGGCCATTTACTGAGCTGACTGCAGTTGCATGTGAAGAGGGCTTGGAGTTCAGCTTTCTCAGGTCTTGGTAGCTAGGACGAAAGTCATTTACTAAGAATTGGCCTTCGACCTCCTCTGCAAGACTCCAATTAAACTGTTCCTTGCCCCTTCTCATCAGTAATTGAGTGCTGTGCACTAGGGAACAATGCAGATCACGATCCCCGGTTATGAGCTGTGGAACAAGCATCTGTGGCCTCCTGTGTCTCCTGAGATTCTTGAGCTGCATTGCGTGTTTCATGCCTGAAGATGCCCCATAAATGTACAGGATCTGTCAGGTTGCCGAGTGCTGCAAAACGACCATAGTCTCGGTAAACCCCTGTGTACACTTCCCCTCCACCAACCTGTCCACATGAAAACGCTAAGATGATCATTGGACTAATGGGAAGTTTTGAAGTGAAATCAAATAGTAGCCTCTACTAATTCATGATTAATACCATAGGACTCAGCACTCCAATACACCCTGCAGTTCTGAAGGATCCTCCAATGAGTGGTAACGAGGTTGTGGTCGATCTTTTTGGCCACATTACCCACACTGCTGTACCATGCCCAATAATGCAGGTCACAGTGCTGGTACCAGGAGCCAGAAATACTTATTTTCTGGTATCTTGTTAAATCCTGGAAAAGGAAGCTGTTCTCCCTGCCAACATCAGCTCCCGAGTCATGAGCACCAACAGATATCTCATAGCTCGATCAGACACTCATTGACAGTAGGTGTAGCCAACCACACTGAATGTCATGCAGCTAGGTCTTTTCACATTTGAGCAGCTTCCTCAACTTTCAGCCTCTTCAGTTCATCCTGTTGCAAGGAGCGGGCATTCCAAGCCCCCACCCTGACATGTCATAGGACTTGGGCAGACTCTGGATGGCTGCAGGTCCCATAATCCACATGTGGGGGACCTGTGGGTTTTGCCCCACAAGCCTCACACCTGGTTGGTGGCCACTGGTACTGGGACATGTAACCCCAATGCCCAGTCTGAGTCCCAGTGGTCGCCAACCCAGAGGGATCCACAGTGTGCCTGCCTTGCTGGGTGGGAGGGATGTTTGCCCTCCCCCCAACACCAATATCTATATCTTTGCTGCCAGTTGGGTTCCCCTGAGGAGGCAAACTAGCAAGGCCCGCCTCCTCACATATTTTGCTGCTCCAAGAGACTCCATAGTTCGACCCAAGACCACAAGGTACCTAGTTTCCATGGGTGACCCCGAGGAAGCACTGTATGTCTTGATAACTGAGAGACTGTGACCTGGCACAGCTGCTCCCTTTTCGTCAGTGGTGGCACCTTTAAGCACTTAATACTATCAAAGCTACCACATCATCGCTTCACATCACCGTAAACATGAAGCACTCACCCATAAATATCGTATGCAGATAAAATTTATACTTGCCTTTTACTTTTGTAACCAGCCCTCAGTAATACTATATATTAAATTAGGGAAAAAATGAAAAGGGGTTACAGTCATGAATATATGTTCATGACTGGCGTATAAGAAAAATGTTTGGAGCAAAATCAAAAGCAGTGACAATGCATCAGGCTGTTTGCTATACCTACATAGTGTAGACCCTTCTGATAACTTTAGAAGGATGGAGGGTGTGAGGGGCATGAAATACTACCATACAACTATTTGTGGAAATGTTATGCACTGCGGAAGGTCATCTGTTCATTAAGAGTTAAAAAGGGGAGAGTTAATCAGTTACTTCTTTTGGGATATTTGATTTAAATCCCTTTTGGATTTTCTGGGACATGTTCTTTATTCTGAATTTAGGTTTAGTTTGTTATGAAAGGCATATCATGTACGCATTATTGGAAACTTACAAGAGTTAAGTATGCATCCCACTATAGAAAGATATATATGCTAAACTATATCATTTCCTTTCCTTCATTTTATAAATACAAATTCACACAAAGTACAAATAAAGTACTTTGTAAATAAAGTATAGATCCTACCTGAGTATTAACACCATTGAGTGTGGCATTTGGCATGAAGTCATCGATCTCAGGAACCCGAATGTTGTCGTATTGGTCGACGATGCACTGGGCTTTTACCATGAATGATTCCAAAGTGGCATTCGTCCACCATGGGATAGCATTGCCGTTCTTATCATTCTGTCGGCCCTGGTCGTCGAAACCGTGAGTGATTTCGTGTCCAATCACCTGTGATAGAATAAAAATGGTGAAGATATAATGTGAGAAAAGGAAGAAACAGATGAAGAAATGCATGAAATCAAGAGGAAGAGGCAAATCTACAAATACATTTTCCATAATCTAAAAATTAATATTATCTCATACATGAGATAATAATATTGAGATTTCGAATTTGTGAACAGGTTTTTCGATGTACTATTAAACACCAAGACAGGTTCTTCAAGCATGAATACAACATTCTAAAGAGGATTAGGATGTATGTGTGTGTGTAGAGAGAGAGAATGATAGACAAATGTCATCTGCTAATGAGACCTAGAGTAGAGAAAACTAATTCATCAGTGTCGCCTCTTACCTGGCCAATACCCCCATAGTTTAGGGCCTGCAGGGAATTAGCACGGTAGAAGGGTGGCTGCAGGATGCCCGCAGGGAAAGTGATTGAGTTAAACTCTGGCATGTAGAAGGCATTGACAATGGTTGGCGCCGAGAACCACTTGCTTCGCTCCGTTGGGAGGCCAAAGTCATTCAGCTCATCTGTGCTCCACCAGGAACTGCACTCAAGATATATCAATGTCATTGTTATTTAACATACATGGGAAAAGAAATCTAACTGAAATTTATTTGTTTCTAATGTAGACAGACAGTCATAAATGGAAATTCACAGAGACTTACCTAAGAGTCAACACATTGCTAAAGTGTCTGTCTGTATGGACATCACCAAGATCGTCATAGAAGTGTTCAAGTGCAGTGGCGTTTCCATACCAGTCAGGGTAAGCGATGAATTTGGAGATAGCATTAGCCTTTTCCATAGCGAGAGGTTTGGTTGCTTCATCCATCCAATCGTTGACATCAAGCAGATCCTTAAAGGCTGAACGAATGTCTTCCACCATTTCATTGGCCTCATCCTTTGCCTGCTGTGAAAAGTAGGTCTCAACGTACTTAGTACCAAGGGCAATGCCGAGGAAGTCATTGGTCTTGTCAGCACATACCTTCCACCTGGGTTCAGCTGCAGTCACTCCATTGGCCACCATAGCATACTTGAAGGATGCATCACGCATCTCCTGGTTTGTCTCATCACCAAGGGCCTTTACATGACGCCACATGAGATAGTTAGCAAGTGTCCGCTGGTTTGTGGTGTCAATGAGTATAGCCATTCTCTTCATATACTCAACCTCCTGTACAATAACCCGCGTAGTACTCTCAATAGGGTTTCCAGTAACAGCAAACATGTTGGACAGGAGTTGCTGCCAGTTGATGCTGGTGTTAGGTGTTAGGTCACTCAGCTCTGCCACCGTCATGGGATTGTACATGCGGTCAATATCTCGCCGATCTTCATCAGGGGTAGTGATGTTGGCAAGGAGCATTTCAAAGTCAAAGACGGCATTTACATCAAGCTGGATGTCCTCACTACTTACAGACTGACCAAGATGTTTGGCCATGATAGATGCGGTCTCAGCCATGTAAGTTTTGTAGGCGTTGATTCGCTCCTCATAGTTGGAAGGATTAATCAGCACAGATCTTGGCAGCCCCAGTGAGGTTTGATCAGTGTACAAGGCTGTCGTGTCAGTGTCTTTCTGATCAGCAAACACCCACACGCTCAATAGATATGCACTGCCAAGCGTCTTCCTTCCATCAGCGACTGTGAACTGCCAGTCAAAGTTCTTTTCACTCCAATCTGTTGAAGTCATGGGCCATCCACCATACAGCGAGAGGAAGTCCGTTAGGTATTTAAGGCCGGCTTCTTCTAGAGCAGTTGTATTCATGCAGGCAGAGAACATGACTTTAGCCTTTTTCAGGGGTGAGGGTTCATCAGCAGCCTCTGGTTCTTCAAGTATGACACTCAGAGCATTGCTCAGCTCACGTCGAAGAAGGTCAAACTGGCTCCATCTTGAAGACTCATCCGGAACGGGGTTTTTCTGCTCCCAGCCGCCACATGCAAACTGGTAGAAGTTGTCACAAGGATCAACTGAGGTATCCATTGCCTCTAAGATGTCTGCAGCAGCTAGAACACATTCTTCAGTACTGCAGATCTCCACTTTGCCCGACGCAGTTTGAGTGTTATATACAGGGAGCCTGTGGGCCTTATCATCATGAACTTCCATGAACTTCAAAAAATTATCATGAA
>NW_027217936.1:10000-14222 GCF_042767895.1 Penaeus vannamei | reverse complement strand
GGGGTTTATGTTTAATTTCATAAATCCACCTTCGTTCATTTAAAATATCCTGGACTGGAATGGCTTATCTGAGGTTTAACCAAAACGACATGTTTCATACGGCAAAATATATATTCACAAGTATACACATATGTCGAAGTGTCTCAGAAGATACAAAAATCACCAAAATAATAAAATCACGGATAATGAAACCACACAAGTTCATAGCACGAGTCTACACCACCACGAGTCTACACCACCACGAGTCTACACCACCACGAGTCTACACCACCACGAGTCTACACCACCACGAGTCTACACCACCACGAGTCTACGCCACCACGAGTCTACGCCACCACGAGTCTACACCATCACGAGTCTACACCATCACGAGTCTACACCACCACGAGTCTACACCACCACGAGTCTACACCATCACGAGTCTACACCACCACGAGTCTACACCACCACGAGTCTACACCACCACGAGTCTACACCACCACGAGTCTACACCACCACGAGTCTACACCACCACGAGTCTACACCACCACGAGTCTACACCACCACGAGTCTACACCACCACGAGTCTACACCACCACGAGTCTACACCACCACGAGTCTACACCACCACGAGTCTACACCATCACGAGTCTACACCACCACGAGTCTACACCACCACGAGTCTACACCACCACGAGTCTACACCACCACGAGTCTACACCACCACGAGTCTACACCACCACGAGTCTACACCACCACGAGTCTACACCACCACGAGTCTACACCACCACGAGTCTACACCACCACGAGTCTACACCACCACGAGTCTACGCCAGCACGAGTCTACACCAGCACGAGTCTACGCCACCACGAGTCTACGCCAACACGAGTCTACGCCAACACGAGTCTACGCCACCACGAGTCTACGCCAACACGAGTCTACGCCAACACGAGTCTACGCCAGCACGAGTCTACGCCAACACGAGTCTACGCCAACACGAGTCTACGCCAACACGAGTCTACGCCAACACGAGTCTACGCCAACACGAGTCTACGCCAGCACGAGTCTACGCCAACACGAGTCTACACCACCACGAGTCTACACCACCACGAGTCTACACCACCACGAGTCTACACCACCACGAGTCTACACCACCACGAGTCTACACCACCACGAGTCTACACCACCACGAGTCTACGCCAGCACGACTCTACACCAGCACGAGTCTACGCCAACACGAGTCTACGCCAACACGAGTCTACACCACCACGAGTCTACGCCAGCACGAGTCTACGCCAGCACGAGTCTACGCCAGCACGAGTCTACACCACCACGAGTCTACACCACCACGAGTCTACACCACCACGAGTCTACACCACCACGAGTCTACACCACCACGAGTCTACACCACCACGAGTCTACGCCAACACGAGTCTACGCCAGCACGAGTCTACACCACCACGAGTCTACACCACCACGAGTCTACACCACCACGAGTCTACACCACCACGAGTCTACACCACCACGAGTCTACACCACCACGAGTCTACACCACCACGAGTCTACACCACCACGAGTCTACACCACCACGAGTCTACACCACCACGAGTCTACACCATCACGAGTCTACACCACCACGAGTCTACACCACCACGAGTCTACACCACCACGAGTCTACACCACCACGAGTCTACACCACCACGAGTCTACACCACCACGAGTCTACACCACCACGAGTCTACACCACCACGAGTCTACACCACCACGAGTCTACACCACCACGAGTCTACACCACCACGAGTCTACACCACCACGAGTCTACACCACCACGAGTCTACACCACCACGAGTCTACACCACCACGAGTCTACACCACCACGAGTCTACACCACCACGAGTCTACACCACCACGAGTCTACACCACCACGAGTCTACACCACCACGAGTCTACACCACCACGAGTCTACGCCACCACGAGTCTACGCCAGCACGAGTTTACACCAGCACGAGTCTACACCACCACGAGTCTACACCACCACGAGTCTACGCCAGAACGGGTCTACACCACCACGAGTCTACGCCAGCACGAGTCTACGCCAGCACGAGTCTACACCACCACGAGTCTACGCCAGCACGAGTCTACGCCACCACGAGTCTACACCACCACGAGTCTACACCACCACGAGTCTACACCACCACGAGTCTACGCCACCACGAGTCTACACCACCACGAGTCTACACCACCACGAGTCTACACCACCACGAGTCTACACCACCACGAGTCTACACCACCACGAGTCTACACCACCACGAGTCTACACCACCACGAGTCTACACCACCACGAGTCTACACCACCACGAGTCTACACCACCACGAGTCTACACCACCACGAGTCTTGGGACGGTTCCTTGCTTGTGTGGGTTTAGATGCCATGCGCCCATTGCTTGAGGATAAAGAATCCATGAAGAGGGTAAACCATTCAAAAGAACAAAGGTGGATTTATGAAATTAAACATAAACCCCCAACAAGTGGCGCAGTGAGTAGGATATCCTGTGCTTATCTAAGGAGTTTTCTTTTGAACATTGTTTTGAATTTTCTGTTTGTCCCCAGGAATGTTTTGTAATGTGGAGAGAGGAGGAAGTGGCTGGTCATGGCTTGAGTGGCAACATTTATCAAGAGGTGAAGGTGGATGTAATGGTCTATGTGAAGTGATGTGTGATGACTTATATGAAGTGAGTAGGTTTACTGTATATGCGTCAGACTTGAAGAAAAACTTTTTCATGCCTGCCCTCACTAGTTGACGTGTTTCGTCATTGTGCTTGTTCAGTAGCGGTTATGTGATCCTACCATTAGTCGATGATTATTGTGCTTGTGTTCAGTAGCGGTTATGTGATCCTACCATTAGTCGATGATTATTGTGCTTGTGTTCAGTAGCGGTTATCTAACCCTACTATCAGAGTATGTATTTTTTTAATCCCCCTACAATGGAATACTTTCATAGAAACGTAAGTATTATTTGCACTCTACATTTTTTTGTAAAATTGTATTCTAGTAGTCACTGGAAAAATTCAGCTGATTATAAAAACATGCCTTCAATAAATCTAATAGAACTTGTGGAACAGGCTAAGGTGGCAGGTTTTACCCCTGTTGATATCAATTTATTAGTTGCCAAAGAGGAAGAAATACATAAGAAGGAAGATGAAAGGGAAGAAAGGCAGAAAGAGAGAGATGTAAAAACGCTAGAACTTGAGGCAATTGAAGCAGAAAGAAAGGGAGAGACAAACTCTAGAGGCAGAAAAGCAAAGGGCTCATGAATTAGCTCTAGCTAACCTTAAGTTAGAAACTAGAGAGCCTAACCAAAGTAATGATAGTTATCCAGGGTTGAGATTACCTCATTTCCAAGATGGGGAAGATGAGATTGATGATTTTCTCAAGCGTTTTGATGCTGACTCCTACTGAGATTTAGGAAGAGTAGAGTAAAAGAAAACGAGACTTATGTGCAACTTTAACCCAGGATGAAGCAATATTTAGATCGCTGGTTAACCCTTACTGATGTGCCAAAGGAGTATGACAGCTTGTGTGAATTCCTTGTCAAAGACCAGTTGCTAAGTAATTGCCCCAATGATCTTAGGGTCTTCCTAAAAGAACGCTCTTTTGCTAGCAGTGTGGATATGGCTCAGGGTGCTGATAGGTACATATCTGCTCATAGGAGTACCAGAGTACGTAATACCTTTCAGGCCAATGTTGATGCTGAGGACTTCCAAAGTAAAACTAATGTCAAATGTTACGACTGCCATAAACCTGGGCATATTCGACCTATTTGCCCAGAGCTTAATGCTGCTGCTAAACATAGGTTGTCAACTAAAATTAATAATGTCTTGGAATCTGATGTTGCCCCTGGAACGACGATCATTACAGATGTTGGTACAGTCTTCAGTCTTCAATGGGCCTGTTAAAGTTCTTCTTGATACTGGTTGTTCTACCATTATTGGCAAAGATTTACCCTTTCCTCCAAACATTAACAGAGGTAAATATGTTAAAATGTATGACCATCTTGGCTTTGACAAAAGTTTCCCAGAGGTTAGCTGTTTCATCAAAAGTAACTTTATCAATGGCTGGGTCAGAGTAGTAGCAGTTCCATTCAAATTTACTGATGTATTGATTGGGATGGTTCAGGGTGTTAAACTACCTTTTCCTGTTAAGCAACCTGATGAGAAATATCCTTCTTTTAATAATAGAATG
>NW_027217935.1:10000-12500 GCF_042767895.1 Penaeus vannamei | reverse complement strand
ATTAAAATGATAATAACAATAACAATAACAACAACGATAAATGATAATGATCGTAATAGTTACAATAGTAATAATAATGATATGAAAGAAAATTATAATGATAATAGTGATAATAATGATGATAATGATAATCATAATTATCATGATAACAGCAATGAAAATACTGATGACAGTAGTAATCTTAATAATAGTGTTAATAATAATGATGATGACAACGATAATGATAATAACGATAGCGATGAAAATATGATATTGTTAATGATAACAGAAGTAGTAGTAGTAGTAATAATAATAACAATGATAATGATTATAATGATAATGATGATAATGAAAACAACAGTAATAGTAATAATGACATTAATAATAATGATGATAATAATGATGCTTATGATAATAATAATACTAGTAATACTAGTAATAATGATGATAATAATAATAATAATGATGATAATTATAATAATAATAATGATGATAATTATAATGATAATAATGACAATAATAGTAGTTATCATTATTATTATTTCTATGAAATTAATGGTAATGATAATTATGGTTATCAAAACGATAATGATATCAATAAAGATAACGTAAAGACAAAAACAAAGACTAAGACAATGGTAATGGTGATGGGTATGATATTGATGGTGGTAAAGATAATGATTGTCATGATACCATTGAGAATATAAAAAAATATAGTGATAATAACGATGATGGTGAGGATGATGAGAATAGTTGTGATTATAATAATAATGACAACAATAATAATAATGATAATAATAATGATAACAATAATAATAATGATAATAATAATGATAATAATAACAAATATAATAATAGTAATAATAATAATAATAATGATAATAATGATGATAATAATAATGATAGGGATGATAATAATACTGATAATAATAATACTAATAATAATAACAGTAATAATAATAATAATAATAATGATGATAATGATGATGATAATAATAATAATAACAATAAGATTATAATAATAACAATGACTTTGAACAGTAGCTCTGTCCAGTATCCAGTCCATGCAAGTGTTGAAAAGAGTTCGTGCAAGGACACAGCTTTGCCTCACTCCTGAACTAACAGGAAAGAAGCTCGACAGGCCCCCACCACACTTTACAGCACTTTCAGTACCAGTATACAGGCTTGCTATTAGTCCAATAATCCTTGTTGGAATTCCTCTGTCTCAGGATCTCCCAGAGTGATTCCCGATGCACCGTATCAAACGCCTTCTTGAGGTTAATGTAGGCTGCAAGCAGCCCACGCCCGAACTCACAACGGCGCTCTACAATGACTCGAAGCTCAAGGTTACGGTATACTGTGGACTTACCAGGAGTGAATCCAGATTGCTCCGGCCTCTGATGCCTCAGTAGGTGGTCTCTGATACGTCTCAGAAGGGTGTGGGCAAGAACCTTGCCTGGTATACTGACCAGTGTGATGCCTCAGTGATTGCTGCAGTCCCATCGATCCCCCCTCCCCTTCCAGAGAGAGATGACCACACCCCTCAACAGGTCAAAGGGACTGGTACCGGACTGCCAGATGGCAGCCAGGTCAGCATGCAACCCACACACCATAGGTTCACCACCAGCCTGAACATTCAGCTGGAATGCCGCAAATTCCTGCTGCTTTGCTACTCTTCAGCTTGGAAATCGCTCCCCCCTAACTTCAGTTAGGATGGGTGGATCCTCACTGATGGGTGGGTCCGGGAACGGAATCACGGCACTACCCGCATCCAAGTTAACTGTTGGTGGGTCAACCTGGTACAACTGCTCAAAATACTCAGCCCAACGCTCCTGTACCATAAAAGAATCTGAGACGATCTGGCTACTTCCTAAGCGAACTGCTGTCACCTGTGAAGAGGGCTTGGAGTTCAGCTTTCTCAGGGCTTGGTATGCAGGCCGAAGGTCATTTACTAAGAAATGGCCTTCGACCTCCTTAGCAAGACTCCTAATAAACTGTTCCTTGTCCCTTCTTAACAGAGACCGAGTTCTATGCACCTGAGAACGGAGAAAGTCCCGATCACCTGTCAGATGAGCCGTACGGCAAACATCTGTGGCTTCCAGTGTCTCCTGTGAGATAGAATTCTGTATTGTCCTTGGGCATTCACCCATCGACTCTTGGGCTGCATCAAGCATTTTGCACTTGAAGGTGTCTCACAGAAGTACAGGGTCCGTCAGATTGTCGAGCACTGTGAAACGATCAGAGATTTCCTCAACAACCCCTTGAGCACGCTCCTCGTTCAGCCTGTCCAGATGAAACACCCTAGGGTGATCATTGGGCCGCTGAGGAGTTTTGAAGTGGACCCGGAGGGTAGCCACAACCAATGTATGGTCAATACCACATAACTCGGCACTCCTATACACCCTGCAGTTCTGGAGGATTTTCCAACGAGTGCTAACGAGTATGTGGTCGATCTCCTTGGTTGCATTACCCACATCACTGTACCATGTCCAGTGATGTGGGTCTGGGCGCTGGTACCAGG